>NC_056612.1:755779-1055779 GCF_018340385.1 Cyprinus carpio
AAAAAGTGTGTCTGGAGGGGTGGGGGGAAGCCCTATTATTGTAGAATTCAATAAATAATTTAATTCCAGAAAAATCAGAACAGAATATACAGAATTTAGATAAATTCTGTATTTTTTTTTAAGTGTTTAATAAAATGTTGTTTAATTGTGTTGTTTAATCATAAAAAGTTTTATGATTTGAATAGTCCAGAAAAATTAGAATGGGGAAAAATTACAGAATTTTAGAAAAAGAAAAGTGGATTTTGGATAAAAGTAAACATTAATTTTTTTTATTTTTTTTTTACTTTTAATAAAATGTTGTTAAATTGGCCAAAATTTATTATTTTTAAAATTAATTAGACTTGCTTTTTTGATTATTGTAGTTAAATGTAATCATTAAAACAGAATGAGCAGCAGATCATCATATTAGAATGATTTCTGAAGATCATGTGACACTGAAGACTGGAGTAATGATGCTGAAAATACAGCTGCGCATCACAGAAATAAATTACACTTTAACAGAGATTCACATAGAAATAGTTATTTTAAATTGTAATATTTCACTGTTTTTACTCTATTAGATAAATTAAGCCTTAGTGAGCAGATGAGACCTCTTTCAAAAACATGTAAAAATCATCATAGCGTTTCCAAACTTTTTACAACGTTATATATGTATGTATATGAAGTACAATATGCTGTAACCTTATGGGGCCCTACTAGTGTGTTAAAGTGCAAACCCTCTGAGGCCCCGTGTTTACTGCTGTAGCTGAAGAGGGAGTTCTCAGCGCACCAGTTAAAATATTGTTTTGCAGTCATTTGCAATCTTCCATTTAGCTTAATTACCCTACAGCTGGTTTGAGTTTATCTGCGGCAGATCTTTCTCACCGCTAATTTGAACTGGTTCCACTGCTGCTGAGAGTTAGAGCGAAACACACCCTCCAATTCAGAAACACAGCAGCCACAGTACAGCCCAGAGCAGATCTTTGTTTCATTAGCACTCTGAGCGGGTTCCAGGCTAATGCTAACCCAACATCACTGAGACTTTGAGACAGATGTGAGTCTCTCTGAGGTTGCTGTGTTCTGCTGGGATTCGGTTTATTGCTCCGTTTCCCACCAGAAGAGGCTCATGGGAATCTGAATAACACAGGCTTCCCAAAACACTGCTTTGAATCACCCTGGCTAGTGTACATGCTGTCTGGCTAGTGTACTTGCTGCCTGGCTAGTGTACATGCTGTCTGGCTAGTGTACATGCTGTCTGGCTAGTGTACATGTTGCCTGGCTAGTTTACATGCTGCCTGGCTAGTGTACATGCTGTCTGGCTAGTGTACATGCTGTCTGATGTCTGGCTAGTGTACATGCTGTCTGGGCTAGTGTACATGCTGTCTGGCTAGTGTACATGCTGTCTGGCTAGTTTACATGCTGTCTGATGTCTGGCTAGTGTACATGCTGTCTGGCTAGTGTACATGCTGTCTGGCTAGTGTACATGCTGCCTGGCTAGTGTACATGCTGTCTGGCTAGTGTACATGTTGCCTGGCTAGTTTACATGCTGCCTGGCTAGTGCACATGCTGTCTGGCTAGTGTACATGCTGTCTGATGTCTGGCTAGTGTACATGCTGTCTGGCTAGTGTACATGCTGCCTGGCTAGTGTACATGCTGTCTGATGTCTGGCTAGTGTACATGCTGTCTGGCTAGTGTACATGCTGTCCTGGCTAGTGTACATGCTGTCTGATGTCTGGCTAGTGTACATGCTGTCCCCCTGGCTAGTGTACATGCTGCCTGGCCGGCTAGTGTACATGCTGTCTGATGTCTGGCTAGTGTACATGCTGTCTGGCTAGTGTACATGCTGTCTGGCTAGTTTACATGCTGTCTGGCTAGTGTACATGCTGCCTGGCTAGTGCATAATGAAGATATTAATAATTATATTGTCTCATAATTTTAGTCTACCCATTTCATGCTTTAAAAAATGAATGAAGTCATTGTTAACGTATAATCCGAAAGAATGGAGTGGTTTAATCCAAGCCTTCTGAAGAGCAGGATCTGTTTCTAAACTTTCTCTAATGTTCTGTCGATCTGTTTGGATGAATCACAAACACGGAGTAGGCCTGGTTAGAACAGGAACACTTGCTCCTAAACCTGCTGGTTTAATTGCAGTGATCCTTGTGTGGTTCAGCTGGTTGTGTTTCGTGTCATTTCTCAGATCTCTCATGTGTCTCTTCTTTCAGAATCAGATGGGATCTGCTGCAGCGGTGACGAGAGGAACAGGATGATTCACTCAGTAAGTGTCCTTGTCTTCTTCCTCTTCACATGATTGTTCAGCTCCACTATTGTTTTTGTGGGTTCAGAGTTTGCGTTCACAGCTCCACTTGGACTTCTTATCTCTCTTAGGTTGGTTAGGTGTAGTTCTAGTTTTAACATGACAGATATACAGTATAATGTGTTTTCACTGAGCAGCCCAGTGTTGTGCCGTACATGTGATATTACAGTATGTCAGCAGTATTACAGATGTGTTTTAGTATTTTAGAATCAAAGGTGAGAATCAAGTGATGCCTGATTAGAGAACACATCAGAGTTTGAGTCAGTTCTTATCAATGAATCAATCACACAGGTGAATTCATTCTGAATCATTCGGACAGTTCAGCTCACTGAGTTCTTCTGAGTGTTTCTCATTTACATTGAAGCAAACTCCTCAGCTTTTGATAAAAATTCACCTTTATGAGATCAGAATAGGTCAGCTATGAGACTGGCGTATATCCGATGAGAAAGTGTTGGGAGGAGGTCACGATTGTGTTGTTCTTTTCCCCACACAAACACTTTCAAATGCACATTTACATTTTTTTTTATAGGTTTACGGAGTTCTGCATGCTCGCAAATCTTCCCATTATAACAAGAGAAAAAAAGCATGCAATCATGTATAAGACTATAAGCTTCTACCATTACAGATAGAGCTTAAAGCACTTTTTGATGTGTCCTTTTAAGGCAATGTTTTAAAAATGTAGTTTTTAAATTAAATCTAAAAATATTTGAAAATATTTAATTGAAAAATATTTAATAATTAATAATGATTTAATCTGTAGTTAACTAGTTAAGTATTAAAATAATTATCCCTTCTAGATATTTGGTGTCTGGGCATATTTATTTGTTTGTTTATGTATTTATTTAATGATATTAGTTAATGACACAAGATGTGAAAAAAACAAACAAACATATGAAAAAAAAACTAGGAAGTTTAAATGGCAACTGAGCTAATGAGTGATCCTGTGCTGCCATCTTACTGGTTACAATGATAATTTCATATCATTTTCATTTGTTGTTATTTCATTTGTGTGTGTGTGTGTGTGTGTGTGTGTGTGTGTGTGTGTGTGTGTGTTTTGAGATTTATAATTGAGATGTAAATTGTGAAATTGATAGGACAATATTTGGCAGAGATACAACTATTTGAAATCTGGAATCTGAGGGTGCAAAAAAATATTGAGAAAATCACCTTTAAAGTTTTCCAAATGAAGTTCTTAGCAATGCATATTACTAATCAAAAATTATGTTTTGATACATTTACGGTAGAAAATTTACTAAATATCTTCATGGAACATGATCTTTAATTAGGATAGTGGTAGAGTGTTGCAGTATAAAGATAATCACCAAGTATCTGTATCTGTATCTGTATGCATCTATCAGAAACTAGCACTTGATCCATAAACTCTGGCATCAGAGTGCACGGAATGCACACAGAGTCAGCGGCGTTCAGGGTTGTGAGCGCTGACCACTTCCAGTATGTTACGTAATTCAGTCTAGTCATCTGGGAGAGCCTGAGGAACACTGGTCCAGTCCGAGCCAGCGCCAGCGGAGTCGTGCGGTGTAAAGAGATGAGCCCAAACACATACATTCTGCACGGATGCATGCGCCGCCGCAGCTTTCTGTGCATTGCATCAGCACGGGTGGGCTATTTTTACTGTTTATTTGAAAGCTGGTTCTTTTTCTAACAAACATGCAGGAAGCTTTTAGGCAAGATATGGATGAGAAATGAGGGCATATTGAGTTTTGAAATTTAGCTCCTTGGTGTCAAGACCAAAGTGAAGAATGTGTTCTATCGTACGCTAAATAAACAAAGGCATTTCAAGTACACTGTTCAGACTCATGCTCAAAGGGATTTTCTGATTAAGATAAAGCACAAAGAGGGACACAAACCAGACTCAAACACAGTCCTAGAGATCAGTGACATCTAGACATGACGGGGGTCTTCTTGTGCTCTTCAGGTTCTCCCTGCACCTGTTGCTGGCCCTAATGACCCGAGCCTTTGAAGCGCCGTACAGGACTGACTTTCCTTTGTGACGCGGTTAATGAAAGCCAAGCACTTCAAATTGAGAGTGTAAGAGGACCGTCATCGACACGCTCCAGAGGCCACGGTGAGGATGCACAGCGCGTCTCGACTTATCAGTGCAAACAATTATCAGTGAGTAATAAATCAGTCAGAGCGAAGGTGATTCCAGGCAGTGCAAATCTTTCATCACCTGCAGTCAGTAAAGACGACATGAAAGCTGTTCTCGTATTCTTACACATGCAGTCTGGAAATATTCTTAGTGGTTGAACCCACTGCTTCCTCTTTGAAACGGTTTGTTTTGAAAGTGTGTCACATTTCTTTAAGCTGTGAAAGCCGAACGATGAGTGTGTTCCAGTGCTGTGCTGTGCTTCTAAAAAAAAAGACTCGCCTTGTTATTTTGCTTGTTTGTGTTTTAATCCAATGTAAATTCATGCTCCAGATACACTCGTAAGACACTTTCCAGGTCAAACAAACATACAACAAACAATCAAACAGTTAAATGTTCCCCACTTATGCAATAAAAATCTGCAATATCCTTATATTTATTTGTTACCCATCCATCCAAGTACATCTCTGCATCTTACTCTATTCTATTCCATTATCAACTGTTCATACAATTTATTTATTTGCATATTATTTATTTATATTATTTATTTATTTTCCCCTTTCTCTGTGTGTTGTTGTTGTCTCTGTGTACTGGAAGCTTTTGTCACTAAAACAAATTCCTTGTATGCGCAAGCATACTTGGCAATAAAGCTCTTTCTAAATCTGACACTGTAAAAAAACAATCAAACAAAAAACATCAGATATCATTCTGTTTTGTAGGTGTGCATTAACAAATACAATAAATATGTAATAAAAAATAAATATATGTATTTTATTAAACCCAAGCATAAATCAGTGTTTTTTTAGCCTGTTTACATCAATTCCAAAATAACAGTTATAAGAACACATTCATGTATATTTTATTCGTAAACGGATGTTCATCTGTTCTTTTTAATAGTCTGAGCATCATTCATCAAAGCTCAGCAGACACTGAGCTGTGCCTTTAACTTCACCAGGCTGACTGCTCACTAACAAAATGTGCCACATAAAGTCTCACATGGCTTTCCCTTATACTCTCAGTGATGCCCCATCAAGCCCAGCGCACGCTTTAGAGGTTTGTTAAAACTCACTGAGCTCAGCGGAGACGAGAGAGTCGATGACTTCCACTCTAACTTTACAGTTTTTTTCAGCCTCTTTGTTTCAAAACTTCACACACAAATCCAAGAATTGCACACACAAAATGTTAAATGCCTCACATCTGTTGCAAAATAAAGCACTGCGTTCAAATTATAATTTGCAAACACCTTTGCCATAATATGAATCCCTGTTAGAATGAAATTTTTGTGTGTTACATAGAGAACTGTGTTGTGTTTTGCAAAAAGTGTTTTATGAAACTGAAAACTGAGTCAAAGGCAGGGAATTAGTGTATGGTTTTTCAGATTTGGTGTGTGCTTCTGCTGTTTGAGTGTCAGCTTTCAGAAACTGTGTGACGAGTAAAGATTGTGTGTGTAAGCAAACTGTAACTGCTGGTGTCTCATCCAGTTGTTTTCTCATCCAATTTTGCCTCCTCTGAGGAAACTCGCCTTGTACGTTCTAACAAAATCCCTGGAACTAAAAAATAACAGCGCTTTTCAAGATCTTCCACCTTCAGCCCAGGGTCATCAGTCATGTTTGCTGGTGAACAGTGTGACTGTGTGGGTAAACCAACAAAGCCAACATCAAACCAACGCTAACCAGCAGCAGCCACCTGGAGCAGCATGAAGATTCTGTTCAAGCACTCTGACACCAGCGCTCTTCTTTCTCGAAATATCTCACAGTGCATCCTCTGGAAGAGAGCCAAGCCGTTTCACTTCAGCAGCAGATCTCAACCGCAGCAGGCTCAGTAAACACTGTCACGCTGAACGTGTCGCTGCAAACATCCGGCTGGAGGAGACCTTCGTGCCACACAGTCAGGCCTGCTTCTTCCTGAGGAAGAGGCTCGATTCTCTGCGTCTGCTGCTGATCTGAGCTCAGCTCCACGCTCTCTCAGACGCGTCTCTCTGGGTCTGCAGAGGCTGGTCCTGGATCAGCGCTAGAAGGTTTGACTCAGAGCGTGGGACGTGAGCAAACTGTCAGCAGATCACAAAAACACAAGCGTGAAGTGCTTCTGCTTCTCTTGATCAGTCAACAAGAGCTGTGAAAACACCCTAAGTCCCTCATACCAGACGATTCCTCTCCGAAAACACAAACATTCACATCCGAACCGTGAAAAGATTAAAGATTGTTGATGTTTTAGGTAGCAGGGCAGCTGATGACTGCTTACAGACAACGTATGATATCACAACACATGCATAACAATATCTACAAGTTATTTAACATAACGTTTGATAAAATAGTAAGACATAAATCTATTTGAAAATAATAATAATAATTTGAACTTGATAAAAATAAATCTGTTAGTAAATAAACAGCAATTTCTGGATTCTGTAATCCTATTATAATCATTTTCATAAATTAATACATAATTAAAAACACAAGTAAAAAGTAAGTGCACTCAGTAATCTGGTAAGTCACTGGGAATTATATTTTCTCAGACAGAGACCAGGTAATGCTAAATTCACACACGGGACACCACAGAGCTGCATGATTGATCATTAAAAGAGTGCATCAAACACCCACTGGAAATGTATTTCTAAACAACAATGATTTGTCTATGCTTATTAAAACTTTTGACAAGTATGATCACAGCGAACATTCAAATCTGTGTTCATGCTGCTGCTGAACTAGAGAGAGCGGTTATCAAGATACATATAATATCATTATTTCTGTGTTACAAACATCCAAATAATCACAGAGCTACTGGGTTAAAATGTTATCGTTTAGATATAAACACTCTTGTCTTGAGTAGCGATCAATATAGAGCAAATCACTTTCTGAAATTAACTTGACCTTTCAAAGAAAGACTGTCTCATTTCATGTTATGCCAGTAGGTGGCGACAACTGATTGGTCGAAAATGTATTTGTCATTGAATCACTCTTTCAAGAGATTCTTTCAAAAGCTCCTGAGCTAAATTTCAAGTGTCCCAGAAGATTCTTTTTAATTTTTTTAAAGTGAAAAGGCCTATGTGTATGTATATTGTTACTGTATGTATTCATTTTTAAATAAACAGCTATTAACATTTTGTCAGATCCTCTAGTAAATTGCATGCAATTTGGTTCAGTTCGATTCAGAATCATGGGAGAGTTGTGATCTCAAATAAATAAATATTCATGATTCCAATTATGCATAGTTTCTGAATGTCAACACTATAAAAATTATTATAGCTTTTGCTTTTCAATTATTAAAAGAAAAAGGAAAAAAATAAAATAAAATAAAAACAACAATAAACTAAAGAAATAAACGTATAAACTAAAGAGCGTGTGTGGTTTGGCGCCCAGTGCGTCTTGCTCTTAAAAGGACTGCTCACCTTCAAGTCTTTCCAACTTCAAGCTGAGTTTGTTTCCTCTGCTGAACCACAGCATGAGAACACAATACTATGTAAGTCAATGGGGACGGAAACTGTTTGCTTACCCACACTCTTTATGATATCTTCTTTTGTGTTCAGCAGAAGAAAGAAACTTTCTCATTTTGGAACAACATGAGGGTGAGGAAATGATAAAAACAGTTTCATTTTTGGCTGAACTATCACTTTTAATGTCAAAAAAAAAGAAAAAAAGCCTAATATTGATGACTAGATGCAGATGCTTCGAGCAGGTCAAAGGTCAATGTTTCCTTCACATGATCCACTGATGATGCACTGAAGAGCGTTTGTGTCCATGAATGACAGTGAGTCAGTATCCGCTGAATATCATGAAGTTCTGTAGGCTAATTCATCAGAGACAGTAAACAATATTACAATGAGCTCCAACACACAGAAAGAATAGATCACACTCATGTGACTGTTTTACAAGCCCAACAAATAACAGCTCATTGTGAGCAGACAGTATGACACTCACAGCTCCGGCGTCTCATTGTGTCGATGAACACACACACACACACACACACACACAGATCTGTTCATGAAGGAGAGCAGCATCTCCATTAAGTTCCACTTCCTGTCCTGGCACGGCTCGGATGTGGGCCATGAACTCTCTCTCTCTCACACACACACACACACACACACACACACACACACACACACACACACACACAGTCAATACTTGGCACGCCACCTGATGCACACCTCCTCCCGACCTTCACACACAACCCTGAGTCTCTGAGAAACCCAGTGACCTGACAGACTGGGCCTGCTGGCTACACACACACATGTTTGTTTCTGTGAATTGTGGGGACTTCCATAGACTTTTATTACTTTTATACTGATCAAACAATATTTTCTATCCTCTAACCCAACCCTAATACTACTTACATTAAAGATGTTTTGTTTGTTTTGTTACACTTTCAGATAAACATCATTTACTATTTTTTATTTTTTTGGTTGTTGTTGTTGTTTTCCCTCTTGGGGACCACAGGCTGGACACACACACACACACATACACACACACGTTTACTTGTGTTCTGCAATTTCACTTCTCAAGTTGTGTATGTTTCTGGTTTGTGGCATTGCTAATATTGTTGGTTCCTTTATGATAAATCAGGTTAGTGTTTTTACATTTTTGCTTTTGAAACTAATAATACTATACGATTACGATATATGCATATGTGAATAATGATTTAAATTTAAATTTATTTTTTGTTTTTGCTGGTGTACTCAACCACCACTATCTGGCATTATCCAGCCTAAACATGGAAATCAACTGGTCTTTTGAGGCAGATTTAGCATAAACTCTAGTGTATTTGGTGCTGTATTCAGAGGTAGACTGTCACATTAAAGCTACAGTCTAAAGTTTGGATGTTTCTTCTGAAGCTTTTCTCTTGTTTAAGCATGTGTTTGTGCTTCATCTATAAATAGCGTCTTACTTTCTTCCTGTTCCTCCCACTCTCGTTCTCGTTCCCGCTCCTGCTCTGCTTCTTATCTGACCTCAGAACAGCCGAGCGTGAGCGCTGCCGGGGTCACGGGGTCATGGTCAGCACTGACGGGCCGCTCAGCAGGAAGCCTCTCTGACATTTGCGGGTCTTTGAGGTGTGTTCGTCTACTCGTGCCCCACAGAGCTGCTTTCTCATGAACCGTGCACTAATGTGACCACAGCTACCAAACATGTCCTTCCTCGTAAGAATCTCCAGAGATCATTCGATCCCATCTGAAAGCAGCCACTAAACAGAAACATTAGTTTCAAAAATTCATGGTGTGTCAGATGTCTCTTGGACCTGAGGGGTTTATGAGTCTCTGTGTGTGAGTTTAGGGAGAATGTTGTGCATACTGAGTCACATATTAAATTATACCTTTACAGCATTATACACAACTGTTCACAGAGTCCGCTGTAACAGATGCTGTACGTTTGTGTGGTGCTGGTTAGACTGAGCAAAACCATACACTAAAAACACATCTTTACTCTAAAACAATTCTTACAGATAGTACATTTCACAAAGAATTAAAAATAAATGATAATTATCACATTGGAATCTTGATCTTGTGATATTTTAAAGGTGTCATGAAATGAGAAACCGAAATTCCCTTGATCTTTTGACAAATAAGTGGTCACTGTACTATAAAAACATCCTGTAAGTTTCAGAACTCAAAACTTTCTCATTGGTGTAAAAACGACAGCTTGTGGAATGCACAACTCTATGATGTAATAGTGTGGATAAGCACTGCCTCCGCAAAAGAAGATCAATGCTTGCTTCTACAGCACTTCCTGTTTAGCTCTGCCCACCGATTCTACATCACTGCCTGTTTAGCCCCGACCACAAATTCAACATCGCTGCCTGTTTAGCCCCGCCCACAGATTCAACATCGCTGCCAGTTTAGTCCCGCCCACCGATTCTACATCGCTGCCTGTTTAGCTCCGCCCACCGATTCTACATCGCTGCCTGTTTAGCTCCGCCCACCGATTCAACATCGCTGCCTGTTTAGCCCCGCCCACCGATTCCACATCGCTGTCTGTTTAGCCCCGACCACAGATTCAACATCGCTGCCTGTTTAGCCCCGCCCACCGATTCCACATCGCTGCCTGTTTAGCCCCGCCCAGCGATTCTATGTCACTGCCTGTTTAGCTCCGCCCACCGATTAAACATCGCTACCTGTTTAGCCCCGCCCAGCAAGTCTATATCACTGCCTGTTTAGCCCCGCCCACCGATTCCACATCGCTGCCTTTTTAGCTCCGCCCACCGATTCCACATCGCTGTCTGTTTAGCCCCGCCCAGCGATTCTATGTCACTGCCTGTTTAGCTCCGCCCACCGATTCTACATCGCTGCCTGTTTAGCCCCACCCACAGATGAATGCCTGTAGTGTGAATAACAATAGAGGTGAACACAGGTCTGCGAAGAAACCAAACAATAAACTTTATTTGAAGAACTTTATTTTTATTTTAAATGAGGTGGCGCTCCAGTAAGAAATTGGTCCTTTGTTCACTTCATTTTTACCGTGGATTCATTTACAAACAAGATTGAAACTAAAAGACGATGCTGTGCCACTATATTGGATCCGACAGTAATGACACAACACTGTTTTCATTACAGTGTCACTATTGCTTTGTCTGTTATTACAGATGATTTGCTATGTATTGAGTTATTTAAGCGTTTTAAACCTATATCACAGCAGCATCCATCTGTGAGGAAAGTACGCTGTCAGTCATACACAACTATAAGCAATCATAGCAGTGGTGTTTACTTCCGAGTCTACAATCCTCCACACCTGTTCAAACAGAGCTATCTGATGAGGGGGTCAAAAACAGCTCAGAAAATAGCCTATTACTTCTTAATTAATGTTTTTTTTTTTTGACGTAAAAATCTTGATAATATAAGTGAACCTCAGAGAACAGTACAAAAAAACAAAGGCAGTTCATGATCTTATAAAACATACTCCAATATTATTTTTACTTACAACCTCAGAAAGGCATTTTCTGTAGTGTAGGTTTTACACTTATGATTAATTGATTTAAATGTTGATTAAAATCTTCACATTTATCTGTATAGTAGCAATAGTAGTACAGTAGTGATAGCAATAACAGTAGTAGTCTATCCATATCTTTTCATAGTCATAGAAACTCTATTGTGGATTTTTTCTTTTGCTATTGGGGCAAATAGGAATGCAAAATGATTGCAGTTTCTCTTCGCTACAAAAAAAAATAATAATAATAAACAGTATATTGATATGAGTAAAAAAATTATACGATCAGTAAGTCATAGCATTGTATCATTTTCTATTTTCTATAACTCATTAACCCAATTTAATTAGTTTCAACAAGAAAATACAAATTTTGTTTTAATATAATTTGAGTTGTGATAACTTGCACAGCTGGTTTGCTTATACTTAAAATGTAAGATTTTAAGTTGAACTAAATTTAATGCGGTAAAGTTTACCCTGCTATGACTGCTTCCACTTCTGAGAGCCCTGGAAGTGTGAAACGGGTCCTTTGGTGTAGTTATTGAAATATGAAGCATCTTTGCAACGTGAAGGTAGCGGTTTTTATTCTTAGAGAATTAAATACTGATATAAGTCATTTTCGGTAGAATCATCTGCCAAATGCATAAATATAAATGTTTGTGCTGACTATATGTTGAACCATCCGGCACACGTGTTCATCATTGAGTCGGTGTGGTATTGCACTCATCCATTCATTTCTCTGTGGCCGCTCTTCTCTCTCTCTCTCTCTCTCAAGCTCGAGACGAGCTCATTTCACACCAGATAATCACATTTCATGTCTGTATTCGCACATCGTTCTGAGCTCGTCTCATTGGCTGCTGCTGTCCTCAGCCGGGCTTGACCCACTAAACTCTGTAGTGAACCTGAATTCCCTTCGTCTCATTGGTTCCTGTTTTGGTCATGTGACTCCTCATGCGTCTCCTCCGTGTGGTGAAGAGCGCCCTCCAAAAACCTCAGTGTGCGCTCCTCTCTTCCGTCTCGCTGATTCTTCTGCACTGCTGTGAATAAACAGCCGAGCGATCATTACTGTGGTTTGTGGGGAAATACGCAGCGAGTGTTTTGTGTGAATCTGCTCTTGTGTGCCTCCAGCAAATGCTGTGGAAACCTTTGTTTCTCAGAGTTGTAACTTCCTTGTGTGTGTTTGTGTTTAGTTTCCCACAGTGCTTCTCGTTTCCTCTTCCCATGGCTTTCTCATGGCCTTCCTCCTCCAGCGCAGCTGCTCTGATCTGTCCAGCACATGGTGGCTTTGAGAAGAAAAGAAAAAAAGAATTTCCTGTGCTCACAAGAAACTTTTCACATGTGCACGCATGACAGTGTCTGATTTATGTAAATAATAACCTATTTCCTTTGTCTGTCACTGCAATTTTACTGTGACAAAAATGAGTATATGGATGCGCATGATTTCATACAGACCTATTTGCTCAAAAATGAGCTTTTCTGCCTATATCACAGCCTTATGTCTGCTTTAATGCATCCTCTATGATGGCAGAGAAACAAGGTGGACTAGGGAGAGGAGTAGTTGGACCAGGACTGTCTGGTTCGGTTGAGACTACAGCAGACAATCAGGACTACTGAGAGGATTACTGGTCCCCCTCCAAATTCTTTACACCTCCAGAGTGAGGAAAAGGGCAAAGCAAATCATTCTGTACTCCACACACCCAGCCCACTTCCTCTTTGAACTGTTGCCCTCTGGTTGGCCTTAGCATTTTGACAGTCTATGCGCTATATTTGACTGTATGTTCCTGTTGGTTAGAAAACATGTGCTTATGTTTGGACCGAAAGACTCAATTTTGAATCAGGTTTGCGGTGTTTTGATACGAGTTAGTATATGCAGAAATGTAGAGTTTGAAATATAGAATTTGTATTTGTTTAACAAAATATGATTTTGGCCATATAATTAACTATTTGGCTTGTTGTGTGATGTAGGTGTGTTGCTGTGTTAGGAGTTTAGAAAAAGACCTTTAAGGGTAACACTTAATTTTGAGTCCACTTTAGACATTCTTTAGACAGTGAGTAACTTTGCAACTACAGTACATGTCAGCTAGCAGTCATTAGAGTATTAGTCTGCTTAATATCTTCTAACACTTTATTTTGATGGGTCCACAACATACAACATACTGACTATGAGAAACTTTGCAAGTATATCTCAACTTATTCTACTAACCCTAAACCTAACAGTCTACTCTGAGAGTTAGCAGACATGTAGTTGTGAATTAATGACAGTTAGTTGACATCTAGTTACTTATAGTTAGTAGAATGTCTAAAGTGGACTATCAAAATAAAGTGTAACCACTTTGAGTACTGGTAAACACTTGTTAGCAATTGAAAACACAAAACAAACAAACAAACAAACAAACAACAAAAGTTTGTTAAAGTGTAAAACGTGTCACTTCCTGTTGCAAGTAGATGGCACTATGACTATAACTGAATATGGGCTTGTAGATCTGATCAGGTCAGGAGTCTTATCAAACATGTGAAGTTTGGGGAAGATCGGACATGTGTGTCTGAGTTATAGCCACTTCCTGTTTTATGGCGAAACATCAAAATTTTTCAGTCTGCCACTGACACGCCCTTTCATGAAAACTCAAGATCTTCACAATTTAACATCACAAAGGGCTTTAGATTACACTGACCAAATTTGATGTTGATCTGATTAATTCAGGAGGATTTCGTTAAAATACAACACCTGAAAATGGCAAAAATGACACAAATTTGTAGAGAAAATAACCAACTTATTGATTTTGCTCCAAGAGACCTTTTTGTAGATATTGGTGTGCTACATGTGTGTGTCGATTTTTATGCATGTACGTGAAACGTAGCGGGAGGGGAACATCATTGAATGTGAATAGGTGGCGCTATTGAGCCATTTTGCCAAGTTTCGTGAGTTTTCGAGCATGTTTAGGTCCTCAAAAAAGCACTTTATTTTGGAGAAAAAGAAGAATAGAAAGAATAATAATAAACAGAGCAATTCCAGGAGGGTCCTTGCACCATTGGTGATCAGGCCCTAATAATAAAGAGAACAGACAATAAAATAAAAATATATAGAGAAAATAGACACAATTATGAATGTGCAAATGTTTTGAGAAGATATGTACAACAAAATATACAGAAAATACAAGAAATTACGAATGTGTTATTTTACAGATGAAAAGTTTTGAAAAGTTATGTACATCCCAGAGATGTTATGCATTGTTTAGGTGGAATATAGCCTGAGGGAAAAAGCGGTTCTTATGATTTATCTGTGTCAGAAACAATATCTTCGTATTGAAGGCCAAGTTTAAAATAGATCTCAGTTAGGCTAATTCATGTGCATCCATGCTTGTTTTTGTTCGTTGTAAGATGGCAGAAGTGACGCAACCGGAAAATGTAACGCATGAGCTCAAAAATGGTTTCTTGTGCACATGAAAAAGTCAAAAAAAAAAAAAAATTCTTTAGTGGCTCCGTAAACATGTATTTACTATAGTGATAACAGTACATTATGCAGAATTACAAGCAAACAATTCAAAACCAACCCCAACCTTAACACTATAGTAAGTACAGTAGTTAGTAAATTTCACAGAGTACTCATTTGTGTAATTACACTGTAATAAAGACACCTTAAAATACAGTGTATCCCAACTTTAAATTAGCTATTTTTGTTTCCTTGTTTTTATGCATACACTTTAGATTTATGAGTGGAACAAGAAAAAATGGAGAGGAAAAAACAAAACAAACATATTTCTTATGTTCTGATTCTCAGCTGATTTTAGATATTGTTATAAAAAAGCAACAGTGGAGGTGAAGGTCTGCTCATCAGTGTCTGATAAGTGCTGGCGTGTTTTAATTAATATGATGTTACATGAATGCAGAGCCGATGTTTGCTGTAGGGACGGTGAACTTTATCAGACAGCTCTTCAGCTGTCGAGCAGGCCTTTCTGCTTCGTTCATGTGCTGTAATGAGTGGCCATTCAGAGCTTGCATCTGTTGTTGTTAATGCTGTCAGAAAGCGAGGGCGATTGAGTCTATGGCCTCACTCCTGATTCATATACACATACAATCAGCTGCTGTTCAGCTTTAACCAGCTTAGAGGATTCAGTGCTTCATTACAGTTTTTTATAATTGCTAGGACACATTTGTCATTACTTAGGTCACTTTTTCTACACTCTTCACACAGTGAGCACGTCAGCAGTCTATATGAGTTAAACTGTGGATCATTTATCATTGCTTTGGAACAAATTGCATTCAATGAATTATTTTCTCACTCATACGCAAACACCTACAGGCCAGTGTGCATGATTACATACTCTTTTCAAAAGCATAATACACAAATGAATAGGACAGGAATATGCTACATTACTACACACTCTCAGAAAAAAAGGTATAAAGGCTTCACTGGGGCATAACCTGTTCAAAAGGGACACTTTTGTACCTTTTATGTACTAATAGGTACACTTTAGGTACTTATATATATTTTTAAGGTACCAATATGGACTCTTTAGGTAAAAAGGTGTGCCTTTTGAAAGGGTACCGCCTCAGTGACAGCTTTTGTGCCTTTTTTTCTGAGAGTGCAGTAATACCTAATAATAACAAAAATAATAATAATATGCAGTTTAAAAATAAACTGCAAAATAAATAAATAATTAAAGTAATTTGATATAACTGAAGAGCTACACGTTTCATTACTATCTGTACAAAAGGGGAAAACTTGAACTTGGAATGGTTTTGTACTGTTATGGATAATGTAACATCATGCAGTGAATTATAAACAGTAGAGAGTGTCATTCTTGTTTTGTAAATATATATATATATATATATATATATCTATATATATATATATATATATATATATATAAGAAAGAAAGAAGTCATTGTATGCTGTCTGTTGCTACACTGTAAAAAAAAGTCTGTAGTTTTTACAAAATAATTTTGGCAGCTGTGGTTGCCAGAATACTTTTGTAAAAAATACAGAAAAACTGTAAACACATTTACAGCCAAAAACTGTAAATTTTACAGTACACTGTAAAAAAAAAGTCTGTAGTTTTTACAAAATAATTTTGGCAGCTGTGGTTGCCAGAATACTTTTGTAAAAAAATACAGAAAAACAGTAAACACAATTACGGCCAAAAACTGTAAATTTTACAGTACACTGTAAACAAAAGTCTGTAGTTTTTACAAAATAATTTTGGCAGCTGTGGTTGCCAGAATACTTTTGTAAAAAATACAGAAAAACTGTATACACAATTACGGCCAAAACTGTAAATTTTACAGTATAAAACTGTTATTTACAAACAAGAAAATTTGAATGTAAACCAGTAAAATTCAACAACGCACACTGCTATTAAAATCTGTTTTGTACCTTTAACATACTGACAACCACCATAATAATGCAGGTGGTAAAAAAAAGCCACATGAAGAATCGAAGTTCATCACAAGTAGCTTCGCCACAAGCAGAAGTTTATATTAATATATAGAAGGTGCACAAAGTCATTCATGCAAACACAAAACACCATCATGGTGACACACGATACTTAAACAATTCAATAAACTTTCATTAAACAGCAGAAGATGTAACATAAAGCCCAAATGTACAACTGATAACAAAAAACTATTAAACATGATTATTTAAACAAAATACTTTCAAATGTGGAGCGTCACACAGGGAATTCTGGGAATATCAGTTTACAGTTTTTGACTGTAAATTATACATTGATATGTGTTCTTTTTTTATTTCTAAAAACTGTAAAATTAACAGCATTTTACTGTAAAATTACATGAAATGTCTGGTTAGATCTTTTACAGTTTTTCCCTGTATATAGTACAGGAACTTACTGTTAACCTATTAACACTTTTTTATTTGTAGCGTTTTTACAAAATTGTACAGTTAAAATGACACTTATTTTTTACAGTGTACAATATGCTACAAACAAATAGCCTAAATTATAGAAACAATATTATTATAATTGTAGCCATATTTTTATATATATAGATGGGCAACCTCTCAGGTTCACAATTATTTTTATTTTTTTGTGGAAAAAAATGTATTACCTCAATTTGCATCGTTTCATCAATCATGCTAAAATTAGTCTACAGCATAAACTTGTAAATTGACATACATACTTTATTTGTATTTTTAAAAACAACAGACCTAAAACTTTAGTTTTTACAATATTTGCATGTCAAATTAACAAAATTGTTTTGTTATGAGTATTACAGTATTTCTCTGTTTTTGATACCAATAATTTGTAATTTTAACAAATAATTTTGATTACAATCACATATTGTTATTGTAAATATAACAAAATATTATGTTTAATAGTTTACAAAATTCCACTGTGAATTAAACAAAAAAAATATGTTTTGGGGTTTACAATACTTTTCTGTATGGATTTTACATAGTTTTTCTGTAAATTTCACGGTCATTTTTTACAGTGTAGTGTTTTTAGGTCGTAGTTTTATGAGTGACAAAGTGTGTTTATTTGATGAAAGACTTTTCTATTTGAAACCTGTATGAAATGTTTTGCTTGTTTTATTGCATTTTGGTTAGAACTGTGTGAGCAGTTTTCAAAGAATGACTTGAGTATTGAGAAGTGTGTCCTAACGACTGTAAGGAACTATAAATGAGCTTAGTTTGATGTCAGTTTTTAATCAAATACTCCAGATCTAAGATGAGCATGTAAAGAACACATGAATAAGACTGAACTGACTGTTTCATGACCCAGTCTTTCCTTGAGATCTGAATGAAGTCCTTATTGATTTAGCAGAAATTTGAAGTACTTTGTTTGGGAGGATTTATTTTTGCTTGTTCTGTTCAATGTAATGACCCTTTTATGTTCATCGTGTAGTTTATATAAATGTTCTGTAAGAGGACTACTTACATCTCCATTAATCCACTCCAGAGAAGCGCAGGAGAAGTGCTTTCCTGACACTGACGACTCGTCGACCCTCAAATAAACCGAGCGCTGCTGACGGACACAAGCTGATCAGAGCAGTCTTCTCTGCTGCCAGCCAAACAATAACAGTCAGCTCCAGATGGGGAAGTTATTAAATACAAAGCTCTCTCTTTTTCTTAGGCCTTGGTCATAGCTTTTCTTAAAAGTACATAGTAAAAAAATAATTATATATATTTGATAGTGTTTTTATAAGAAATACACCAAAAATAGACCAAAACATGGATTTTGGCAAGAGTAACTCATATAAACATGCATTTTATAATTTGGAAGTTTGCTTTATTGTGGGAATTATATACCTGAGATTCACTTTGCGCAAACTCCTAAATGTATGTGTGTGTGTGTGTATGTGTGCATATATCACATATATAGTGTATGTATTGTACTGTCTTTCATTCCTCTTTTTTTAAGATTAATGAAGCACAGCTAATAATGAGAGGATTGTGTTGCATTTCATTTCTCAGAAACGATAATATGGTAATTAGTAATTATAAGTAATGTCACGAGAGCAGCATTTAGATTCAAATGAACAGCTGTGATTAACTGGAGCCCTACTTACATATATGATATTCATATTCACGACCCCTTTACGAAACACACGCTTATGCAGCTTATGATTATGCACATGCTTTGCTCCATTTGTTTTCTCAGATGGGATTTTTTTGGAATTCAGGAACCTAATCGGGCGTAAATCAACGTATTTGCCTTCCTCTGACGGCAGAATGACAGTTGAGTACTTGGCAGGACGCCTCAAACTGCAGAAATTCAGACAGCCTGCCAAGAGCAGGACCACCTGTTAATGAAGAGCAGCTTCACAAAGACATCGTCCTCTTTTGGCCGGTTCTTCTGTTGGCTGGGATGTAGTAGGTGTAACACTCTCCAGGTTTAGGCAATGCTTTGGGAATATTTGTAGCTGCTCAAACCTGCTGGAGTTGAGAGGTTCAGACCACACACCTCAATCTGGCTCAGAAAACCACCCTCACGTTCATCCCGGTCCGTCTGAAACAAACACACGTGCACACGCAGAGAGCACGGTCACATCTTCATGTCTTTCTCCTGACAGCAGTGAGATCACATGCTTCTCAGATGTTCCTCCTGAGAAAGAGCTGATGATCTGACCGCATGTTATATCTTCATACTTTTACTGTATGACTTGATTCATTTGAGTCTGTTTCTATTTCTCCTTAGGACTTTCAGGAGATAAACATCTGAGATAGTTGATCATTAAAAACTCTCCTAAGCTATGGAAAAGTCTCTGAACAATAAAATGTTCCTCTCGGTTGAAACAGCCTATCCAGGTTTTTCAGTGGGGAAAACAAAATGTGTGTTGTGCTGGTTATGATGTATAGTGTTTAAATCTGGACGATCATGACATGAGAAATGTTTAATCTAGTGAATGAGATCCATAATTATGTCTGTTTTCAATGTCAGGTCAAGTCATCTTTATTTCTATAGCACTTCATACAATACAGATTGTTTCAAAGCAGCTTCACAGTAATAAACAGGAAAACAACAGACTTGATGCAAACAGCATCAAATATGAGACAAAGTAAAGTTCTTAAAGTGGTGATGTTGCAAAATCCATCCATTATTTGATTTCAGGTTTATTGTAGTTAACCAAAACTAAAACTGATTCTAAAATGAAAACTATTAAACCAATAAAAAAAAATGAAAAAGAAAACTGACCTGAGCAGAGATCAGTGGCTGTAATTAATCGTGAGGAGATGAGGATCCATTCAAAGGTCTGGTGTGTGGAGAGAGTAAGTGGACGTCATATAGTTAAACACAGAGTCCAGAGCCACGGCAGAGAGGCAGGGCTGTGGGAACTCAATGTCTGCCCACTGAACCTGGACCAGTGCCTTTCTGGACACAGAGGATTTTAAGCCAATCACTGTAGATGTAGATGTCATGTCGCCGCCGGCAGCCATATCACCCTGCAGCCCAAGACTGGTCACCCACTGAAGCTGAGCAGGGTTGAGCCTGGTCAGTACCTGGATAGTGTACTGCGCCCCAGTATAGCGATGGGGACACTACACTGTAAAAAAAAAGCACCTTCTTTTGGATTAGACATTAAACCGAGGTCCTGTGGTCATTAAAAATCCCAGGATGTCCTTTGAAACCTTCAACTTGTCACAGTTAACATCCTTCATATTTCGTTTAATTTAACTTCCCACTTTACTGGAGAGAAAAGAAGCACCTTGTTAATCTTCCAGCTATAGATCTTTAAATGGAGAAACTCTGCTCATATTTTTTGCATAATGATGCATCAGAATTAATGGCTGTTTATGAAAGTTCACACTGTTGCTGGAGATTAAATATAACACAGATAACATTATTTATTATTATTCAATTCAATTCAAGTTTATTGTATAGCGCTTTTTACGATACAGATCATTGCAAAACAACTTTACAGAAAATTAAGTTTCTACAATATTTAGTAGTAGCTTATCAGTGGTGACTGTCAGTGTATGTGCATACGGCAGAAATGTTCAGAAAAATCAATAAAAGACGTAAACTAACAGACGATTTACACTATTAACAGCAATTATGCAATCAAACTTATAGCTTAATGTGTTTTTTTTTTTTGTTGTCTCTGGGTTAGCATCATCTGAGGTCCTCTGAGGGGTTGGCATCATCTCTTCTCAGGTGTTCTGGATCCAGGCTAAAGCTTGTGTAAATCCTAGTTACCATGGGATGTAAATCCCAGCAGAAACAGAGAAACAAATAGAGGCATAATTAGCATAGCTGCTGTTCCAGCCAAGTAAAATTAATTAGTTTAACCCAAGCTAAAGAATATTAATGTGCATTTGATCAGATATAACTGCAGTCCAAAATAATAAACTTGAATTGAATAACATTATTTATTATTATTGATAATAATAATAATAATTATATATATATATATATATATTGCCAGGTTAAATGTTGATTATTAGTAATTCAAACCCCTTTATAAACCTCTCTACTTAACCAGCAGTCGTGCAAATCCACCATGTTTGTAGTTTTTTAAACACTTTTTATTTGTGTTTGTAGTTCTGAACCGAATCCTTCACCAAAGCCAATGGATTGTGGGCAATATAAGCTATTAGATTGTGCACAGATCCTGGGACTTTTGGCATACTCTTTTCAACATACAGTACATACAACATACAACTTTGGGACACACTTATTTTAATCTCACATAGTATTTAGGATGTGTAGTATGAATATTAGGGCACAGGGATTGTCCTTTTAAAGAGATAGATGGATGGATAATATAGTCTGCAGTCTTCAGCATCTCACTGAGAGGGATACAACTTAAGCGAAACGTGATTTTAAAAGGGAACGCATTGCTTTTCAAGTCAGAGACGTGAGGCTGTGTGAGAAATGGTTTATATTTTGTAACTAGCTATATTTGACTTGCTTATTATCATGAAAACAGTAAGAACTTGCAGACGCTTCAACAGAGTGGATGTCTGGAAGACAACACCGACACGCACAAACACACGCCCACGACTCCCACCGCTCCACCGAGAGCCGCGGTCGGCCGGCTGTTGTTTTGCGAGACTTAAGGGTTTTGGGAAAAATAATGAGCTCATCGCTCTGGCCCGGAGGTACCGCTGGCAATTACCGTGATCCATGCTCCTGCTCAGCGGGAATTCACTTCCCTCTCAGGTTTTCTGGGACAGAGAAAGAAGACCTTCGCAGGGTGCAGGCATTCTTTTCTTCTGACATCTGGATTCAAGGGGGCCACATATTCAAAGCAACACGTCAGTTGCTAAATAAGCCCGCTTTATGCACATGGCTCTGATGAAAATGGCTCCCGTCCAAGCATAAACAAATGTCCTTGAAATCAAAGTCAAGCGTTTTGCTAGTTTTTCGCAAGCTCGACAAACAAGACCATTGAATAGCTACTCATGCTCCCTCCACCAGCAGAACAAATGTGGAAGTTGTCAGGTTGTACAGATGTGTTTCCACTGAATCTGCCAGGGGTCGCTTGGTGTGGGGTTTGTGTGAGCAGCAAAGTCGATAAATGAGGCCAGTGCATCAGTACGATGTTGAAATCATCCGCTGCCGTCCACTCAATCTCCCTCATAGCCTCACACATAAACGCTCCTCATGGTAAGTGAGACTGACATCATGTATAATTGGCACTTTCTAATCTCTGGCCCAAAGCATGGATGAAGAAATTATTTCCACAAACCTTTTTTTTGGGCTCTTTCTCACCGACGGGGTCCCAGAGCAGCTCTACGAGTGTAATGCTTTATTACCGCTGTGCTTTACATACGCCACCTGTATCGCATATGAATCTGCTGCTGGGCTGAATGTTCAGCGGATGTCAGATCCAAAAACTTACTGAACAGCTGTTTCTTATCACAATCTGGAAATATACCCACTAGCGACAATCTTCAGAATCCAAGCACAAAAGAAAAGCAGAAGAAATGACCACAATTAGACTAAATTGCCTTTGGATGATGTCAGCATCCTTGATTTTGTTGTAACTCTCTCCGTGTCCTCAGATTGCCCTCATGCCCGTTTGCACCAAATTTCACACTCCTAACCCTAACTGTTCCCAAGATATAGGTCAGCAAGTTTACATGCTCTCTTTTGTTTTGGCTTGAATCTGCAAAACGTTTCAACAGCTTGAAATTCCCTGAATATCTTTAGCTTTCATCGTCTCAGTGCGAGGACTTCTTCCGCTGACAGGACTTAAACTTTGCGTGAACAGCCATCATGAGTCAACATCGCTACGCTAGGATATTAATCATGTCTGTTTATTTGTCGTGGAGATCCCAGATGTCAGAGACGAAGTTTGCACGTCTAATGAGAAAAACACACAGCTCCATTTTTAACCCCAAGAAGTTGGCAGGTGCAGAGCTCAGAGCCGCTGATGTTTCACAGCCCTGTTATTAGATTCAATATTCTCACTTCAGCAATAAAGTAAGGCTGTTTTTCATTACTCTGTGAACTTATTAACAAGCTTACTTTATCCTTAAAGGCTCACACTTAATTGCATTTGGAGAGGAAACGAGACTTGGCTTGAATGCCTAATGAGGACTTTTGAATATGATAAAGGGTTCTTTTTGGATTACATCTTTTATTTATAGTTAATTTTACAATATTAGTCACAAATGGCAATCGCTCACTGTTTTATGAAACTCCTCCAACACGAGGAGCCTCTGAATCACTAATAACTTCAAGCATTTCTGTGAAACGCTACATTTGACACCTCAGCGCTCATTATATTTGTAGAGGACGGTGTGATTGATTCAGGCTGCTAGTTTAGCATCACATCAGCAGTCTTAGCTTGTTAACATGAAGGATTTCACTGACTAGAAAACACGCATCCGGTATCCAAGTTTAGGTCTTGCACCTGTCAGAAAAGTGACAATTTATGAGTGTGTCATGCTCCTCATGTAGGCGCCTGACTGATGTTGAGACGTAATGGTCGAATCCTGCAAACAGACCCCGTTGGTGCGACCACAGGCTCCTCTGAGTCTCTAGAAGCCAGAGACCCTCACAACATCTACTGACTCACTCAACCCCTGCTGCGAGACCCTCTATATCCACCTTTACTCTCGCCGACGTGACCAATTACTGCAGCGCGCTGTAATTTCATGTGTACATATGTGGCTTGCGATGACATGATTTAGATTAAATTTTGGCTCCGACTGCTCTGAGAACATGGTGACTGTATGGAATACATGGTCACATGACCCCTTGTTGTGGCCAGTGCTGTTTTCAGCTAATTGTGATGATGTAACCATTGGTTTTCAGAGCTTATATATGTGTCAAGCTCACAAATGTTTGCTAGACCGCAAAGCAAAGGCACCACAGTTTGTGTAACTCCAAGACGTTGTTGTTTATGCTAAAGGATTGCAATCCAATCTGTTTTCAGAAGGGAATACTGGCACGCTACTCACTGAATATTATGCAGGATGTAATAGGTTCATGTGTTAGGTTCAAATTCTGGGGACGGTTTTTATGGAGGGGGCTAAACCGGATTTAGTACAATTCATCAAAAATCATAATGTGAAAATCAAATCCGGCAAAACAAAGAAAAAAAAAGTAAACCTTCAACATGAATACTTCTCACACATTGCAAAAAAAAAGTAAACATAAAACATAAAAACTGCTCTATATTTCAATTTTAGTTTGGGTTATTTTAATACAGTTTTTTTACAAATTATGAATACTATAAATGTTATTGTAACTGTTTTTAACATAAAAAAAAAAAAAATTTGAGAAACAGAAGTGCTGAAAGCTATTTCCTGATGCTTAAACAGTAGAGCATGATGTTCTCAGTGCAAGATTCTGGGTTTGATTTCAACTGAAAATTAACATGCATTAACTATTAAAAATGTAGTCTTTAAAAGCAGTGCACATTTCTTTGGATATAAGCGTCTTCCAAAAGCATAAATGTAAATTTAAACACCCTCAGAGTATAGCAGATAAACTGACATAACAAAATACAATTAAAGAAAAAAGTTTTTATTTTGGTTCTGGTCATATTTCATGCCTTTAACCATGAAATATGCAGGTCGAATTTGATCTGCAGACACTGTAAACGTAACGTAAACTTTGTACACACGTTGCACAGCACATCAGAGAATTGACACTTTACAGACATGATCCTAAGTGAGGAGAGTAGTCTGTGAAACAAAGAGCACAACGATTGTCCTCAACACGTACTGAATTTAAAATTTTTAAAATTAAAATTAAATTTAAATTAAATTTATGCATTTAGCAGACGCTTTTATCCAAAGCGACTTACAGTGCACTTAGGCTATCAATTTTTACCTATCATGTGTTCCCGGGGAATTGAACCCCCAACCCTGCACTTCGTAACGCAATGCTCTACCACTTGAGCTACAGAAACACTAACTCTTAACTCTTTAACATTTAACTCTGCGAATGGCATTCAGATATCGTCTCTGAAATCAAACATAGTTATTTCATTCTTTTAACAATGGGTAAAAATCCCTTTAACAGTCTGATGGTGAGGGATCAAGTTCATTTGTCACATATCACACTGGAAACAGAAAATAAAGTTGCATTGCATTGTGGGATTCCAAGAATGTGCTGTTGTTCACTGGTTATTGAGTGCAGCAGGTCCTTTATTCTATGCGTACTCAAAATTCACCCACACTACACACAGTAAAAGAAGTGTGAGCTCAGCCCGACTCCTGATGTCATCGCTGGTTGGGTTTATGTTGGTGATTCACATTCTGTATGATGTATATTTTATTTGCAGTTCTTCACTGCCCATGGACTCTGTAAGATATATTGCAAACCATGATGTACTTTGTTTTCTTCCCTCAGAAACTGCTTTTTGGCGCCTGGCTCAGAATGAACATTCATCACTGGTGGGCAGGACGCGGTGAGAAACCGTAACGGCCAAAGTTCACACAGAAAGGAATGCTGAACTCCTCAAGAGGAGCCCGAGAAATCCAGCATCAGCACAGAGGAGCCGGAGGAGCCTCATCGCCTCTCCGCTCGCTCCAGCCCTAGAGGCCCATAAACAATAGCCTCTCCTCACAGCAGCCCGGGCCGGATCCCAGCAACTCTATTACTATTCCAGTTGCCACGGGGCGTTGAGCCGCGGTGAACTGCGACCCCTGGCCTTATTTTCAAAGCTGATCTCTGAACTGTGCTGTGGCTCAGCGATTCGCTGTGAATGCAGACGTGTAGAGAGGGGAGCAGGTGAATCGCTCTTCCTCTGCTATTGTTTTTGATGTGGAACATGCTCTGAGGCGATTTCTCAGTGTGTGCAAAGAGCAAACGCAGGGAAGTCAAGAAATTTGGCTTGAGACGTGGAGAAGTCCATGACTAGCAATACGGATGTCGGCAAAAGCTGTTTGCGTTTTGATGTCCAAATGCTTTGTGCAGAGCGCACTTTGCTTCCTCTTGCATCGATTAAGACTTTAGGTGATAAGGTCCAGCATATGAAAAATAATCCCTAATTTAAGTTAAAACATGCTTCCAACATCAGTCTAAAAACTCCTAGCATCCTCCAGTCCTGACTGAAATAAAGGCAGCTAACTGTTGTTCGTTTAGTTGTGTACATCACCCTTTTACTGCCTCGAATCCTTCCTGCTTCACTCTCTGTGTGTAAATCAATTTGGGCTCTAGGCTGATCTGCCTTACAGACATCTTTTCCTTTGATTGGGTTCCCACCGCAGCCAAGTGCAGGACTACAGACAGCCTTAAGTTCTTTGAGGGATTTGTACTCCCCCTAGTCCTAGCTTACCCGCCTTGACTCTATCTGCCGTCCTCCACGGGCTCGGAGAATTCACAATCCTGGGCTCCGCTGGGCGGGAAGAAAAGAGGCTTTCACTGCAGACCTACCTGCAGGGCAAACGTCCTTCACAGGCCCTGATCAGAAACTCCTGTTTGTAATGAATTCAAGCCACATAGAAAGAACATTTGTGAGAGATTTCGGCTTTCAGGACACCATCCACTGCATCCTTGAAAGACAAACTTTTATGCTTGAATCTGGGTTAATTGAAGCTTAAATTGAGACTTGGTTTGGTTGTGATTTTGATGAAAAACTATTAAATATACTACTGTTCCTCTGTGTTGCAAATGAAAGTGCACACTTAATGTAACAGCATTACTGCTGTACAGCTCTTACTGTTGCTGCAGAATATACTATAATATTGGAATTTGAAGTATTTCAAAGTGATGAGGTCATCGATAACCCTTTATTGTGTAATAATGGCCACTGTTACACTTCCTGTTTACTATTGTAATTAGTAGTAGCAGACAGTAATACTGTACAGTGGTCAGTAGGTTTTCCAGCAGGTTTTTAGCACTGTTTCCCCATCTACAATTGGTCAGAGAAACACTCAGTCCTGTCCAATCTTACACCACTGACAGTTTGTGATCAGTAACTTTATTTCCATCCACCTTTTTAAATATTATTTTGTGATTTTTTGTATATGGGGAAAAAAAAAATGCTGGATAGAAGAAAACAGGATGCAAATCGATTTTAAAACATGTGCATTAAAAAACACATGCCCTCAATCGTGTCAAGTAATTTTTTGTTATCCAATGAAAGGACATGCACACAAAAGACAATGGAAACACATTTACCACCGTTTTATCAGGAAGTTACAATTTTGGATGGAAACAGTGTTTTATTAACAAATGTTTCATGCAATATTCCAGTTCTGCGCAACTTTGGAAACAGCAAAGGAATACCTCACATTTGTGCCAATCAATTTCTTGTGATTTAATCTTGATGAATTATGACAATGTTTAAATTAAGCTGTTTATGTTGCAGTATAGTAGATGGTAAAATTGTCTGTGCACCAGAGAGCATAAAGCGGTCCCGACACTATACGATTTACAAAGTCATCAGATTGCTGTTCTCTTCACACTAAACAAAACTCTGTAACTTTTCAGTATAGGTGGATCTATGAATATGCTAATTAGTCCATGCTTCCACCCAATCACAACCTGCTACTTTCACGTGGTTAACCGAAGTAGCAAACGCTGCACAGTGGCATGTATTTGATTAATTCAGCCATATAAGTTTGAACCAGAAACTGATTTCAAAGAAGAGCAAGAGGCTTGTCTATAAGTCTATGTATCAGAATGGTAATGTATTATACATAGGCCCCATCACTCTCTGCAGCTGTTGGACGTGTGACGTTAATTGATATCCTTTGGCTTGACTGTGTTATCTAATAATGTGTTGCAAATGCTACACAAATCATGTTCCTGTTTGCCATCAAACTACCTTTTAAAAATCAGTCTCATGTTGATAGATGCTTTGTCTTTAAGCATATTAAAAACACCGGACAGACATGCAAACAGCGTTTGTAATCTTAAAAGTCTCTAATGAAAAAGAGTTTCAGACCATATTCTGACTGTTAACTGTGGACAGATAATAAATGTCCATGCTGAGTTGTCATGAAGTAAATTGTCCCTTGCAGTGAAAATGAGTTACAGGCCTTGAATTCCCCTCTTAATTAACAGGGTTTAAGATGACGGCCTCAGAAGAAACAAACACACACTTTCAGTCCATCACAAAGCTGCGGAGAGAGACAGAAGAGAGAATGACTGATTATTACACATTTAGCAGAGGATCGCTGTTGTTAGTGCGTCTGATGGCATGTGAAACAGCGCCACCTGTCGACAGACACCGGCACCGCAGTGTCACTCACACAGTCTGCCATCATTCCATCATGCCATACAGCAATCATTCAGTGCAAGAGAAAGGTAAAGATCACACGAGATGCAGTCTGCAGGAAATCCTCGGTCATTTCATCTTCGAAGGTTTAAAGAGAATCAGATTGATCCAGGAACGGTGCTTATCAAGCTGGCAGAAGCTGCAAGCACACATGTCTGGAGTTTATTTAGCTGGAACAGAGTTCGTTAGGCTTCAAAGAAACATATTCCCGTGATTGGGGTCGACTGTAATGATGTTTTATTAACACGCTAGAGGGGGAAACTCCAGAGAAGAAATGTTTTAGCAGCTCTCACTTTGAACCTCCGGGGTTTCTGTTCATTCCCTCGACTTGTTTTATCACCTCGTAAAAAAGCAGGCGTGTTGGTAACTTAGATTTCCCGTTTTAAATGAAAGCTCGAGTCAAGTTCACATTTACCTGTTTAATTGCTGCTACTTGGGCGCAATTATCGCTGAACCAACAAGTGCGTGTTAGGTTCGTTTGCATGTAGATCAGAGTCCAGATCTTTTTGCGTGTGTGTGAAACGATGCTTTGTACTGGAAATGATCTCACTCTACAAGACAAAATAAAGACGTATGATGTTTTTACAGGTTTCTTTTGTATGCAGGGATCTCCACACATCTGGTTTGAGTCACGCTGAGCGTAGGCTTTTCATGAGTCTCTACCTGCATGCAAAGATGGAGAAATGGACCTCCACGTCTCGCTCTCACAGAGTCAGTCAGTGCTGAGGAGGAAAACATCCAGATACCATCAGCATCACATCAGAAGCGCATGCGGGCACGATTTTCCATTTCTCTCTGTAAAGTCCTCACTGGGTCACCTGTCTGCTGCTTCTGACACACACACACACACACACACACACACACACACACACACACACACACACACACACACACACACACACACACACACACACACACCCCGTCTCTGTCTCTGTATGGTGTTGTGCCTAGATATCGGTCTGTCTTATTGCTCCATGTTTGAATCACCCTTTATGAGCAATGCAGAAAATATAAATATATCTGCTTTCTCCAGGCAGCGTGTGACTGTTTCATGTGAGATGTTTCAAACATATGGGCGGCAGTGCCTGTCTCTCTCGCATTCTCACTGCTTCTGCATAAACATATAAGCACCAAAATGCCAGCTGGGACATTTGAAGGCTTCTGCACCTTAGAAAGAGTTTGTTCTCGACAGATGGCTGTCTGTACAGACACTGTAGTGTTCTCTCCATACTTACTGTAGAGCACTTTTAATTTGCGGTATTAACGCTCATTTATCTGATGACAGCGGAGCACCGCCTACTCACCTGTCAATCAAACGTCGAAAATAACCAGCAGTGTAGGCTTTATAGAGTTAATGTTGTCAGTTAGTTATGTGTCCTGTCAAATGTATAAATCAGTTTCAAATATGTTCTGATGTACTGTATCATATTTGATACATGAATTTCTAAGACCACTAAAACTTTACTGTTAAAGCTGTTTCACACACAATCTACGTCTGATTGATAGTTTAGAGTTTTTTATCCAGTCAAAGCTCTTTTAGTGTAATTGTACAAGCGTCCAGCTTCAGCTGCTGCTTCACTTTCTCTGTTCCTCAGCGGAGGAATGATCTTCACAAGCCTCCAGAACATCTCACATCTTCTGAGGAGCCTTTATTTCTTTATCTTTCAGTCAGCACTGGATTGCATTGCATTATATGTTTTTCTAAGGCATATTATTGGAGACATACTGATATTTATATTATTTTATATAATTACTCTTCTATGCTGTTATGAAGATTGTACTGAATTACATTACTAGCTATCAAAATTTAATCCTTTTTGGTTATATAAATATTAGCATCTGCACCAAGTTGCTCAGTGTGAATCTCTGAACAAAACTGAGCTGTTCTTTCTCCTTATTTTCACATATGTCTTAAGTCGCACAGGAATATTGTAGCAATAGCCAAAAATAAATTGTATGGGTCAAAATGACCAGTTTTTCTTTAAGGCCAAAAATCAGTAGGAGATCATGTTCCATGAAGATATTTAGTAAATTTCCTACCATAAATACATCAAAACTTAATTTTTGATTAATAATATGCATTGCTAAGAACTTCATTTGAACAACTTTAAAGATGATTTTCTCAATATTTAGATTTTTTTTTTGACCCTCAGATTCCAGATTTTCAAATAGTTGTATCTCGGCCAAATATTGTCCTCCTAACAAACCATACATCAATGGAAAGCGCATTTATTCAGGTTTCAGATGATGTATAAATCTAAATATCAAAAAAATTACCCTTATGACTGGTTTTGTAGTCCAGGGTCACATACTGTATATCAGACTATATAAGCCATAAAATGCATGAAATGTTCAAATGTATACCATGAGTGCAGTGTAACGTGGAGTAAAAGCATCTGCCAAGTGCATAAATGTAAATGTTTAAGACTCTCACAGAGGTCATATTGACAGACGTCCCTGACTTTAGTAAACCAGTAAAGCTGGAGTGAAGCAAACACAGCTGATGATTTGAAGTGGTTGTGAGTGACGTTCATATTCATGATCCTCAGCCGTTCATGAGCCGCTGCTTCCCAACATCTCATGGCATGTTTATTTGAAATAGCTGGAGCTCAGATGGAATAAAGAGCCTTTTAGTGCTTTCACCATCCTGAGTTTTCGTTTCATCCACAATTTCCTTTTTACAAGCTACGAGCCACAAGTTAGTAGCTCCTCTGAGTCTAAAGCTTATGGATGTTCACCCACACCCAGACAGCAACATAGTGTTGGCCCAGATTCGGCCCACATCTGGCCTGCGTGAAATCCATGGGCTGACATTGCTTGCTGTCTGGGTAAACAGGGGCGGCAGGTTACGAGGTGGATCTCAGTCCTACCGGAGGCGTCGCTGATGTGGGTTTGATACACAGTGCAGGAAAACAGAAGACACGGGTGTGTGAAGCAGCCGCAGAAACGGCATATTAATCCACTCCCAACACAGAATATTTCACCGCACCACATCTGGCATAACACAGGACACGCATCTCTCTGTCTGTGTGTGTGTTTAATAAGCCATGGATGAATATTAAAGGACCAATTGTCTATATGCTTTAGTGTAAATTGTCATCGAAAGATGAATACTATTTTCAACAACACTTTTATGTAATGACACACATACATTCCTTACAAATTTAAAACATATTAGTATACAAACCTTAATCAAACAGGACCTGACCATCATACTACAGTTATGTTTTTGATTTATTCTATTATTATGTTTTTGTTTTTTATTAAATAATTTAGCAAACAACATTACATAATCAGGCACCAAAGTCATGTCTCATGCATGGATTTTATATGAACAAATTCTTCTTAAAGAAGACTTCAGAAGCTTGTTTTGGCAGAGTCTGCACAGCTGTCCATTTCCACTGGAGAGAGAGACGTCTGTTGTATGAGATCCTCACAGACAGTGTGTCAGAGGCCTGATGAAGACATGATGTCCTCCAGAGTCATCAGCAGCTCCACTTTCAGTCCTCGACTGGAGGCTGTGTGTCTCACAGATCACAGTCTCTGATTCAGATCAAAATAAGCATCAGTCATAAATTAATACTCAAAAAGCAGACATTCTGAAGAAACTTCTGACTGCTGTGTGTCATACAATGAAAGTTATGAAAGCTGTTAAGCTCCAGAATGACACCCATAAAAATGCCAGTAATTCATGAGATCTGTGCATCCGATGTCATATGATGTTTTTGTGAGAGTCAAACTAAAACTTTTATTCATTTTTTGACACTTTTATTAAAACTGTTATTTACTTGTTATTCAGTCTGTTCTTCACATAAAGCATTGTATGACTTCAGAACACTTGAATATAGCAATAAAGTCACATTAAAGTGATAGTTCATCCAAAAATGAAAATTTTCATTTACTCGGCCTCCGCTTGTTCCAAACCCGACGAGTTTCTTTCTTCTGTCCAACACAAAAGAAGATATTTTGAAGAATGTGGGTAACCAAACAGTTGCTGGTAGCAATGGACTTCTATAGTAGATGAAAAAAATATATATATATTGTGCAAGTCAATGGCTAACAGCAACTGTTTGGTATTGATAAAAAAATTAAAGAATAAGATACAACTTCATTTCCTTTAAAAATGACAAATGACAAATTTCTGCACCTATTTGCATTGAGGAAGTGAACCTGGATTAAGAGGGCATGTGTGTGTGTGTTAGTGTGTGTGTGTTAGTGTGTGTGTGTGCGCGTGTGTGTGTGTGTTAGTGTGTGTGTGTGTGTGTGTGTGTGTGTGAGTGTGTTAGTGTGTGTGTGTGTGTGTGTGTGTGTGTTAGTGTGTGTGTGGCCTATGGTGCAGGCTGGCAGCAGCTGGCAGTAACTCTCTGAACTTCCTCATTAATAAATGATCACAGAAAACTATCTGGAAAGAGCACAGGCCGCGTGCGTGCGTGTGTGTGTGTGTGTGTGTTGAGGTGGCGAGTGTGGGAGCCAGCGAGGTTTGACCCTTTCAAACATGGCTCTCATCTGTCTGGCTGCTGGGGTCAGAAGAACCGCAGAACGAGAGAGAGAGAGAGAGAGAGAGAGAGTCAATCAAGGCCATTACTGTAGCGTTCAGAGATTGACCTCGCCCTATGGCTCCTGCTGTTTTCACCCTAGGTGACCCGTCCAAACTCCTGCAGCGGCGCTCACTGAGCTTTACTCCAGCAACACAAGGCTGATTTCTATCATCTCTTCCTGCTTCATCGGAGCTAAAGATTGAGTGCTTTGAAGTTCTCTGAAAAGCAGATTTGTGCATGTTCTGATCAGTGTGTGAGAGATGTTGTGTTGCTATGTGTGGCTTCAGTGGTCTTTTTAGCACATAGTGTGTTCTGGGTGTTTTCTTCTCGGTCCTCTTTGGGGAAAAGCTGTTAGTATCAGTGAGCATTGTGAGTGTTTTCTTCTCCTTATTTGGTATTAAGCATGTTCATGATGCTTTGCTTTTTATATAGACAAACAAATGTCCCTGTCTGTGTGTGAGATTCAAATCAGCCTTTATACACATTAAGCAAGGAATTCAAAAGACTTGAAATAACACAAAATTCATGTGCTTTTTGGAGGTTGATGTATTTGAAGGCTCTGATCCTTTTATTTCATGTTATTTATTTATTTATTGCAGAAGCTGTTCATCAGATAACAAATATATAGCTAAAAGAAAATGATCAGCACAAAATGCTTTTTCACTAAAAATAATATCTGCTGTTGCATTTATATCAGCTATATCATTATTATTAAAATTATAGTTATTACATTCATTTTTAAACACAGAAAAAACATTTTTGAAAATATTAAGGAAGAATTTGTCAAACAGGGCAATGCTATATAACTGTATTTAAACACAACTGGAATGTTGGCCAGATGAGCATTGCCTGTTTTACAATAATGATTTAATTCAGTGTTGTTTTTATATTCACTATGGAAGATAATTTCATATCTTTATCTAACTTAGCTGTGTGAAGATAGTATCTATGGAGTTTCATCTGAGGAATAAAGCCCCGGCATGTGCTTCAAAGACCCTAGTGTTGCTGGTTATCAGCTACAAACCTCACACAAACCCACAAAAATCATTTTCCCTTCAGCTAATGTCAGAACACTGTTGTGCTCTCTTTAACATGCACTGACAGTAACACATTAACTGAGATGATGGAGTTTATGGATGCATCCCACTCACTTTAGTTCTTCAGTGCTGTTTCTCTTAATTGACCCGTCATTGTTTGCATTGCAGGAGAGTTATTATAGCCATTTCTATTATAGCCATTTCTATTTATTCATGTCTTTAGTGTTGGAGTTTAATGTGCTTTAAAGACTCTTTAGCATCATCTCAGAGCACAAGAGAAAGTTTCCGTCTGTTGTTGAGTCAGTCACTGGCATGAATCTTTCATGAGGAAGGTACGGGTTGAGCCCTTGCCTCTGTGTTGTTCACAGGAAGATCTCCACAGAGGACCTCCTCTCATTAGCATCGCCTCTCTCTGGCTCAGACTCGTTTCGTGACCTCTGTTGATTTGCTCTTTCCAGAAGACGGCAGGCCTGTGTGTTTACATTTACCTCGCCCATGAGTTTTATCAGACATTTTAATATTAATTAGGCAGAAAAGGCCTGTGATTATGAGGGTCTTAACCTCCAGGGCTTGCATTTGTTACGTGGAGCGTGACGGTGTGACTCCAGGGAGCTTTGATCAGCGGCTCTGACAGTTTGAGGAAGCCATGCAGGTTGAAGTGGCACTTTTCTGCCGATCGCAGAATGGCTTTGTGAGTTCCTAAGTGGCCTGGTAACCCCTCTTTGTCTTTCTTTACCACCAGTTTAATGAAATATCCTGCATGAATTTCTTTGCTGGTTTAGGCTGGTTAGTTCTTGCTGGCAGAAAAACTCGGGTCAACCAACATGATCTTTCTACAGAAGAATGTTAAGCTAGTTGAGGGTCTGCTGAGGACATCAGCATCCAAAACACAAGTTATGAAAAGTAAAGTCCCAAACCCTGCACATCTGTAATGTACTTTGTGTTTCATTTTGCTGTGTAGACTTTAAGTTTGTTGTTTGGCCTTGTCTTGTTCCTGTTCCTGGTTACTGTCTGGTTACCCTTACTGCATTTTGTGGTGCCCTCAGTTTTTGTTTAGTTGTTTCTTTTTTGTAATCCTTTGTTTTCTGAGTTACTTCAACTTTATTATATGTTAAATCGCTGCAGATGGATTCTGCTGTCCTTCATCTCCTAGGGTGTACTAACACTAGGCACGGTTGCCTTGAATCGAGTCTGAGCGTGATCGTCTCCCTCCTCACTCCCTCACTGGCCTGCACTCACATTGCACTTTAGGTTTCAGGGCGGAGCACGCTTCAGAATTATTGTAAATACAAGTTGCCTAATCAGACATTAGTCATGAATGGCCTCTCAAGTCATATTTACTGCTGGGATACTCGAGTTTCCGAGTTAGGTTAAAACATGGTGGAGGGGACAACAATGGCAGCTGGAAATGTACCTCCTAGTCTTGTCATTAAAGTAGTGCATATTTATATAAATATTAGTGCTATCAAGGGATTAAATGCGGTTACTTGCATCCAAAATAAAAGTTTTTGTTTACATAATATATGTGTGTTTACTGTGTATATTTATTATGTATATATAAACACATCAATAGCTAAATCTCAGCTGCTGTTTAAAGGACTTAAAAGCTGCTGGTTCTCCGGATGTACTGAGACCAGTTAAACAGTCAATGTGAATGAACAGAACTGCAGCTGATCGCAGCACTCTCGTGAAACTGTTAACCCTTCACTCACTCTTCATCTCCAGTGTCCCAGCGATCCTCATTTACACTCAGCTCCAGAAGATGTTCCGTTTATAAGCTCTCTGGATGGAGTGACTGTCATCTTGAATATAGCTGTTTGTCCTTCAGTCTGTTAAACTGTTCAAGGAGCATTTTGCAATGGGGTTTAATCTTTTTTAGTGATGCAATGAAAACAGCAGGTTTTTTTTTTTTTTTTTTTTTTTTTTTTTTTAGAGAGACCAATAGTTTGCTCTAAACTTGACTAATTCTTCAGTCTCTATGGCAACAAGGCTAAATTTATCAATTTGTGTTTGCATCTGATGTAACAGGAGTTGGAGAGATGTAACAATCAAACCTCAGAGACCACGCAGGATGATCTTTTCATGAATGTTTAAAATTACCCTCCGATATATAGCAATAATCTGACATATACACGTACCTGTATATCAATTGCACATAAAAAAAACGAACTGTTAGTGCCACAGCATCACCTCTCCAGAGCATCTGCCATCACCGCAGGTTTAACCAGGAGCTGTCAGAGCGAATGAAACGAGCGCCCAGCACTAATTAATCCTTACCTGTCAGCCAAACTACAGGTCATTAACTATATAATGATCATCATAATGGAGCCGGAGATGATCATTACAGAAATTCAAGGTTTGTATCTTGTCATAAATATTAGCAAATTGTGTTTAAGATGGTGCTATGCCCTGTTGGCTTACTCACTATTAAAAGAGATGAGTTTGAGTCAAACTCCCTTTAGTTGGTTATTTCTGTCACAGCTCAGATTAGATAGCTCACAGTGAAACTGGTCCGAAATCCCACTTCACATAGCTGTATATAAGATGTGTTCATCATCTTATAGCAATATGTGAGAGGCAGCAGTAAGGAGATTTAGGTTTTTATGTGGTTTATGTTTTATAGGGTTTGGTACATTAGAGAGCAGATCTGAATTGTGACTGTGTTGTCTGCAGTAGTCGTTTACTTTCTACAATGTGACAACCAGTCACTAAAATAAAAGTGTGCAAAGCCAAAAATAGTCTCATTAGAGTATGTTCTCTCACACTGCATTGGTTTTGCAGTTGCATTTGAAAAGCTGCACACTATTTTGCTCTTCTGCATAATACATTAGAGTTCAGCATCCTGTGAAATGCTCTTATTTGATGGGCACTGCACAGGCCCGTGAGCGACCGGCGAACAAAGCCAGATAACTGCTCGAGCTCAGAGCACTTAAAACCATCCTCAGTCATCTCACTGTGATTGCTTTGTTTTATACATGTTAGAAAGACAGAGGATTCAACCAAAGAGACGCCTGGACCGAAGTTACCTGACAGAGGATGAAGCAAACAGAGGATGCAGAGATGGTTTTCTTATTTGTTTGGTTTGTTGTTGTTTTCATCTTTCGTCCAGACATCTGGACCACCGTCTAACGCTTCCTCTCTTCAAGATGTGTAAACTATCAAACGTTCACCAGGGAAGATCTCACCTTGCCAGTTTTGTCGTCAGATGTGTGGCGGACCGCCTGCGGTGAGAGACGCTCCTCGTCTGACAGCTCGGGGAAGCGCTAAAACCTCTCTCACTCTCGTCAACAGCTTTAACGATGAAAGGAAATTTAAGGTTTGTTTGACTTCTTTAAAAATACATTCAGCTAACATTCAAATATTACTAATGAATATGCAGCAGTGGTTTGGCATGATGATGATGTGAGGGCCATTCTTTAATTCTGCTTGCAGTTAAAAAGTGAAGCAATCCACAGCGAATCCAACAAATCCCTCTTTTAGAGTTGATGCAACATAGTTTTTACACAAAATGACGAATTATTAAGATTACGATCATTAACTTTTACTAGATCATTTACAAGAATCTTGCACACAGATTTTTATTATTATTATTATTTTTTTTTTACTGTAAACAGCATTAAATTTACAACTATTAACACCCATCTGTAATTACACACAGACTTGACTATTTTGTGATATGCTATTGTATAGTTATTAGTAGTAGTAAAAATTAAAAGAGGACTTTCCAACATTAACAAAAGCTTTAGTATGAGTAATATGCAATCCCACAATATGTATTATTTTTTGATAAAAATACTAAAGGCTATTTCCATTGTTCCAGTGAATTAAATAATTTACATATGGCCAAAATATTAATATACTGATTCAAACACAGTGAAAGACTCGTAAATCATGGTCAGTATATTTGGATGAGCCACATTTGAAGCTGTGATGCACATCAGATGAAATCTATATTAATGTGATTATTGTTTCTGGTTACACCACTTACCGTTGTCTACGCATGACATGTGGCGTCAAAACTACATTTCCTCCAATATAATCAATGAAGCTGTCTAACTCATGCTCATCTAAGTCCATTTGCAGAGTAGAAACAGTTTATATGAGCAGAATAAAAGTCATGGACCTGATGCTCATCTGAGCATTAACCGGGATCAGTCTCTCTTTCCTGATTTAATTTTCTTTTCACGCCGGATGAGATGCCGGCAGCGTTTGAACCACCAACTGTTATTTTACCCAGAAAGTTGGTTGTAAGGTCTAAATCCATAATGAAGGTGCACTAGATAACGCAATGAAAAATGATAAGGTATTCAACAAAGCTCAACATAAATGAGGAGAAGCGCTAGTAAGAAACACAATATCCACAATCACAGGCGTTCCCATCCAGACGGGATTAGATTTCTCAGAGGACACTGGAATACTGCTGAAACACAGCAGGTAATTTGCTCTGAAAATTTCTGCCGGAGAAAAACATAGATGTGTTCGATTCGGACGTGGTGGAAATCACAAAGTACGTCTGCGAACCTTATGGCTAAACAATGTTTTTAAGTGTGCAAAGATGCACAGTACGCCTAACATAAAGTAAAAGCTTTAAGCAAGAAACCTTCAATACAATTTCACATTTGCATTTGATATGGGTTACATTGTTAAAAATGGCTATTATCACATGCGATTAGCATACTCATGCGACTCCTGAAATAAGGTGATTCTTATTTTCCAGCTTGAGGCTCAGTCAAAGAAACTAATCCTTAATTGTGTGCGTGCTTGGCATACTCATGCGACCGCGGCGCCTGATGGGCCGTGAAGGATCCGTAACGAGCCTGACGCGCTCATCTCCACACACTTCTCTCCTTTTAAAATTCTTGCTGTTAAATGGATTTGTGATCAAAGCGTCGTACCAGCGTATTGTCTTCTGCGACGTTAGTCACACACTGCTGGACTGGATTTGATCTCCTCGAGGCTTAAGGGACTAAAAAGTAGACAGACGGAAAAAAGGGAATAAGGAAGGAAGGATTGAGAAGAGATGGCAAAGCACGGAGTGAGATGTATTCAGTTCTGGGATCATCTTTGTGTCTGCCGCTTTGAGTATCTTGAAGGTTGGCACTTTGAGTGTCGCCTACCCGAGTCCCAGGGACACAGAAGCTAAAAGCTACAACTAAAGGCTCGTTCATATGAGTCATGTCAATAAATGCAGCGATTGCCTCTGGCCTTTTGGAAGCACAGTCAATGATGACCAGACATTCTGCATTACTGTACGTACAGTATCACTGCATGGATGGATCCTTGAGTGCAAGAGTTGTGACCTAAATTACTTAAATTATTGCTTGAATTTTATAATGTTATTTTGTCATCCAACATGGGAGTGCACACACTATGTAATGAAAGCTGTTACAGCTGAGAGCATGAAATATCCAACATTCCACACTGCATTTTTCCAGTTAATTAAGTGCATCATGCAGGCATTTGAAGAGCACTTCTCATTGTTGGAGTTTTCAGTGTGAATGCACTACTCACACTATTTATGCTGCAATGTCACAGAATAGTGTGTAATTTGGACGCGCCTAAGATTTACCCAAGACTAAAGATATATATCAAACATGCCAATCAATAAATAAAGCGATGCAAATTAGATGACACAGAACAGTATACGCTGTGTGCATTTAGTGGATATTCTCCAAAGTGGCGCTAGGGTGATGCTGAGGAGACAAATTTGAATAAAGTCATTATTTTTTTTCTTTCTTTTGAAAACAAAAAGTATTCTTGTAGCATTGTAAAATTATGGTTGAACCCCTGATTGTCACATGGATTATTTTTCAGATCTCCATGCTATGTTTCTGGACCTTGATCGTGTAAGGACACTTGCTGTCTATGAAGTCTAATTTTGGGTGAACTATCCCTTTAAAGCAGGACATGATGCTTGTGTTGAGCTGAGGCTGATGTGAGAGGTCATCCATCATTATGTCATACTTCCTCTGGAGAAAATCCACCCATCCATGATAGTAATATATTATAATAAAATAAAATCAAGAAACAGTTATGGTTTGATGTGTTTCAGTTTGGTGACATTTATTTTTCATACGTTTAGACGGTTGTTCTCTAGTGGATGGACTCTCTCAAAAACATCCAGGTGGAGATGAACCCTGGGGTTTGGTCCTGCCCAGATCGATGCGGACAGACAGTCATAACTGAACTCTCCTGCGACAGCGCTGACGTTTCCAGCCATCTGTGGGGACTGAAGGGCAGCAGCTGAGTGATGGCTGTATACCTGAGAGACGCTCCTGTCCGACGGTAAGAGGAGCAGAGCGTCAGAGGTGGGCTGAGAGAGGATGAGAATCGTGACCCTCGGGGCAGCGGGCCGTCCCTCCGATGCCTCCAGACTCCACACAGACGATGTAATTGGTGTCTGGCCAGCCTTCAGCAAAGATCCCAGCAGAGCCGGGCAGGGCAGAGGTTAGTTTGATATATTCTCTGCATTCACTGGAGAATTTGCTTCACCTATGGAATCTTTCACATGGAAGACCTCGCACTCAGACACCAGTTACGACCCGTTCACATCAAAAACTATATCTTTAACTATATTGGCATCCATAGTAACAGAATCTAACATTCTTTAGAATTGTTTATTCTAAGCAAGTTCTTCAGATACATTCTGTAAACATAATTGCAGTGTGTTTTTTAAAAGGATTTTGATCGAATGTCAGTGTTATCACTGCTGTTGTGAGAGTTAGAGTGATTTTTAAAACTTTATATTTTTCACTATAAGTGCTGTTTGTGGTGTGAACAGGCCTTTATACTGAGAAACTTTACTGTGGTTAAAATAAATGTGTTTACTACCTACAGTTTAAATTATTTCAAATATTTCCTTTGCTTTTTCTTAGAACATCCAGTGTGATTTTTATTTAAAAATAAATCATTTTATTGACAAAAGATTGTGTCCTGGATGCCTTGCACACAGGGATAATTTGATATAAATATTTACATGTGATAGACTGTTGTGCAAAAAATGCCATCCGCATTTGCATTAATCATCTCTCATCATCACCAGCCATGCAAACTGCTGGTTTCGTCTGGTCAGAGGAGAACTGGCCCCCCGACCGAGCCTGGTTTCTCCCAAGGTTTTTTCTCCATTCTGTCACTGATGGAGTTTTGGTTCCTTGCCGCTGTCGCCTCTGGCTTGCTTAGTTGGGGACACTTCATTTACAGCGATATTGTTGACTTGATTGCAAATTATTGCACAGATACTATTTAAACTGAACTGAGCTGCATGATGACGTCACTGAATTCAATGATGCTGCTTTTAACTGTCATTTTGCATTATTGACACACTGTTTTCCTAATTAATGTCTGTTTTGTTTAAAACGCTATATAAATAAAGTGGACTTGACTTGACTTGACAAAGGTAACCTGAAACATACATGTATATTAAAACTTAAAATTATTTATTTAAAATCAGTATGCAGTCATGTTTCAAGATTCAACTTTATTATGTAGAGACAAGGTGTGGAAACTGAGGCAATGCATTTAGTGGCTCTAGTGATCAGCAACCAGTTACTAATTACTTTACAAATATTTATGTTGTAAAATGAGTTGATATTTATAATAAAATCCACACTAGAATATTCATATTTGCAATGAAACCAGTGACTAAATCAGTCAGATTTTGTTTTCTTTGCATTAAATTCCTTTTTAAATAATAACAATAACTGTCGAAATGTTAAAATAATATATACACTCACCGGCCACTTTATTAGGTACTGTACACCTGTTCAATTTCTTGGAAACACAAATTTTTAATCAGCCAATCACATGGCAGCAACTCAATGCATTTAGGCATCTAGATGTGGTGAAGACGACTTGCTGAAGTTCAAACCGAGCATCAGAATGTGGAAGAAAGGGGATTTAAGTGACTCTGAATGTAGAATGGTTGGTGGTGCCAGACGGGCTGATCTGCTGGGATATTCACGCACAACTATCTCTAGTGTTTACAGAGAATAGTCTGAAAAAGAGAAAACATCCAATGAGCGGCAGTTGTGTGGATGAAAATGCCTTGTTGATGTCAGAGGTCAGAGGAGAATGGGCAGACTGGTTAGAGATGATAGAAAGGCAACAGTAACTCAAATAACCACTTGTTACAACAAGGTATGCAGAATAGCATCTCTGAACGCACAACACGCTGAACCCTGAAGCAGATGGACTACAGCAGCAGAAGACCATACCACGTGCCGCTCCTGTCAGCTAAGAACAGGAAACAGAGGCTACAGTTCACACAGGCTCACCAAAACTGGACAACAGAAGATTGGAAAAACGTTGCCTGGTCTGATGAGTCTGGATTTCTGCTGCAACATTCAGATGGTAGAGTCAGAATTTGGCGTAAAGAACATGAAAGCTTGTATCCATCCTACCTTGTCTCAACGGTTCAGGCTGCTGGTGGTGTGATGGTGGTGGGGATATTTTCTTGGCACACTTTGGGCTCCTTAGTACCAACTGAGCACCGTTTAAACACCACAGTCTTCCTGAGTATTGTTGCTGACCATGTATATGCCTTTATGACTACAGTGCACCCATCTTCTGATGACTACTTCCAGCAGGATAATGCACCATGTCACAAAGCTCAAATCATCTCAGACTGGTTTCTTGAACATGACAATGAGTTCACTTTACTCAAATGGCCTCCACAGTCACCAGATCTCAATCCAGTAGAGCATCTTTTGGATGTGGTGGAACGGGAGATTCACATCATGGATGTGCAGCCGACAAATCTGCAGCAACTGTGTGATGCTATCATGGAAATATGGACCAAAATCTCTGAGGAATGTTTTCAGCACCTTGTTGAATCTATGCCACGAAGAATTAAGGTAGTTCTGAAGGCAAAAGGGGGTCCAACCCGGTACTAGCAAGGTGTACCTGATAAAGTGCTGATTATATAGCCAGTAAGATTGCTTGGTCACCTTTTCAATAGTTTGGTTCAGCCTTTACTGTAAACTGGTGCTAACACTATTAGAGTTCCTCTGAGACGCTCCACCTTCCCCAGCACCACCTGTCTAGATCAGCTACACCATTACTGAATGTCTATTCTTGCAGCAGCTTCATGTCTTGCATGCTCACAGCAGTGTATCTATTGGCAGTAGGAGGTCCATACTTGCTCTGCATGCAAAGCAAATCTACTCCATCAAGACCATATTTATTAGTGTTGCCATATCAGTTAACATGCTTAAACTATTCAAAAAGTGATATGACATCAATAAATGACGTGATATGGTATCACGCTGCAGTGTCTGTTTTAAAAACATAAATTCAATATGTAACAAATAATAATAATAACTTCAGAATGTAAAAATAAACTATATATTATATTGTCCCCTAGGGAAGTCGTGGCCTAACGGTTAGAGTGTTGGACTTGCAATCCAAGGGTTGTGAGTTCGAGTCTCTGGCCAGTGGGAATTGTAGGTGGGGGGAGTGAATGTACAGCGCTCTCTCCACCTTCAATACCACGACTGAGGTGCCCTTGAGCAAGGCACCGAACCCCCAACTGCTCCCCGGGCGCCGCAGCATAAATGATACCCACTGCTCCGGGTGTGTGTTCATGGCTGTGTGTGTGCACTTTGGATGGGTTAAAAGCAGAGCACGAATTCTGAGTATGGGTCACCAAACTTGGCTGTATGTCACTTTCACTTTCACTGCAAATCTGCAGCTTTAAAGGACATGCCTTAATTATAAGCATTATTTTCCTTTAGGTTGACTTATAATGTTGCTCAAAAAACAGTCATATATTCCAGAAAAGTGTAATTTTCTGTCTACTCTTTGACCCTCTGTCAGAAATGCTCAGTTTTAGGGCTGCATCTTTAAGGGCTGTCAGTATACAGCCACTGTATGTCACTGATGTCATTGCATAAAACATCAACATCCCCACCCACTATTGCATATGAGTGAGTGATTTGAAAACATTTTCATATAAAACCATAATTTCCAGACAAAGTATTTTGAAATCGTTTACTTATGTGTTGTGATGTAGCTGCTGTCAGATCCAATACAGTTGGCACTACTTCATCTTTCAGCAATAGTTTCTTTGGGAACATTGTATTACACTGTGCCTCATTTCCAAAACAATCCACAGATTAATGCTTCGAACAAACATACAATCCAGTGGGCATGGCCATAAGTGTAATGATGTAACAGTAGGCACAGATGGCAGTCATATGTTGATGTATTTTGCCTTTGTGACATTAAAAAACCCACAACATCTAAAAAAGAATGGAAGTCAGCGGAATGAAAAGTGTTGTGTAACCAGCCCTTACTGTGGAGATTTGTTTAGTTTTTTTTTTTTTTTTTTTTTTTTGCATTTAGTGTGAAATTTTCAAATGTTTAACAATATTCATTTGATACATACTTCATTCGACTCTGTATATCTTGGGGATTACATTAGCCAGCCAGCTACCTAAACAGAGTCAGCTACACTGCCCGAGCGTTCTCATTTATGTTCATTAATATGTTGGTGAAACATTAGGATACAGGCCTTAAATTCAGTTTGTACATGTTTTAGCCTAGTTCAAACATCCTTTTTAAGTTTAATTATTATTTATTTAAAATATATATTTAATTAGAAATAGTAGGTGCCCTGAAAACAGTGTAAATGTTCTGAAGACAGCACAGTAAGCCGTAAATGTAATTTGTCTATGTATAAGTATTGTCTAAATATAATTCCTGGTGGATTTGACTATTTTTGGAAATGAAAGCCGTATTGCACTGTCATGGTTCGCTTTAATCTACATGAATGTGTATCCAGGACTCCTGGAGAGTCACTGCACGTTGTCTCAACTGGAAGCCTGGTTTATCTGTTAGATGTCTGGAGGAGCTGTTAAATAAGCTTGAGCGACCAATAACTGAACTGATGATTTACATGACTGACAGTGTTTGTCTTTTAAATACACCACTGTATATTCACATTTACATTTAGTCATTTAGCAGATGTTTTTATCCAAAGTGACTTACAAATGAGGACATGAAGTGATCTAAACACACTGTCATGATATTTGTAGAAATAATCAATTTTACACTTAAATATCTGTACAAATCCTGTATCGAGAAACCAAAACATCACTTACAGTAAGACAGTAAACAACACAGAAACCACACAGAACAGGCATATACCACAAACATTCAACTTATTTTCAGTATATTTTTCAAGTTAATCCTCATATAATCATTCACATTGTGAAGTCACATTAATTAGCTGGTGACATGGGCTTAATTCAGCACATAATAAAGAAAATCAGTCCACGGACAGTGGTGCCGACCCCTCTGGTGGATGACAGCACATGTGCCCAGCCGTCAGACAGCTTTAAAACCTGGCTGACCTGTCGCTGTTTGTCTCTTCCCTGTTTGGACGCTGTGGCAGCAGTGTCAGGACCCTTGTGTCCCTCTGGAACTTGTTAAGAGGACAGCATCCTGCCATATGAGCGCTGAGAGCAGAGGGTTAGTGTCAGGGGTCTCTCGCTCGTCCAGATCTTTCACTGCCCACCTGTCTGCCCTTGCCTTTCAAGGAGATGGCATGAAGGAACACAAGTCTTATGGGTTTAGAGGCTGTAGACAAAATTACTTATTGGGCATAAACTGATCATATGGTTAAATAGCAGAAATGTACAATATTTAAGGGATAATGCACAGTCAGCTACAAGGGCGTTAACATACATTTCTCAAGATCATTTTTTTAAGGAGACACAAAAAACACAGCCAAAATTGTACTTGTAAGGATGGATGTGTGTACATAGCATGGAGACCGTGTTTATACAGCAGGTAAAATAAACATTGAACACGTCACCATTTTTCTCAGTAAATATATTTCTAAAGGTGCTGTTGACATGAAATTTTCACCAGATGTTGGTAACAACCCAATCCATCCATAAAAAGAGAATAAAACAAATAAGTTCAGAAATTAAGTTTTGTGTAATAAAATGGAGCGACCCAGGAAAAAAAGTATTGAACACGCTTACTGAAATGTATTTTTAATACTCCGTACAAAAGCCATTGTTGGTAATGACAGCTTCAAGATGCCTCTTGTATGGAGAAACTAGTGGTATGCATTGCTCAGGTGTGATTTTGGCCCATTCTTCCACACAAACAGACTTCAGATCTTGAAGGTTCCATGGGTCTCTTCTATGAACTCTGACCTTTAGTTCTTTCCATAGATTTTCTATTGGATTCAAGTCAGGTGATTGGCTGGTCATTCTAGAAGCTTGACTTTCTTTCTCTGAAACCAAGTGAGAGTTTTTCTGGCTGTGTGTTTGGGATCACTGTCTTGCTGGAATCTACAGCCATGCTTCATCTTCATCACCCTGGTAGATGGCAGCAGATTTTTATCAAGAATGTCTCTGTACATTTTTTCCATTTTTCTTGCTTCAATTATATCAACATATATCAATATAAATTTTGCCAGTGCCACACCATGTTGTTTTGGGGTGATGTTGAGAAAATAAAGAAAATAAGAGTTTCCTTGTTGGTCTGTGAAATGATTTAATTGCAATCTTTTTTTGTGTTTTTTTTTTCCCCAGAGCAAACAAGGCTTTTAAAATTGATGCCTAAAGTTTTAAATAAATTATTTTAAAATGTAACACTTTGATGGTTAAAAATACTGTGCTGATTTGTAATGTAAATTATACCACAAATCTCATGAAAGCAAATCTAAAAATATTAGACTTTGTGCCTGCTCTGAAAGCTTGCCTCCCAGAAATATAACGGTGCAATCTTAGCACTTCTGATTAAGGAACACTCCCAAGCCAATAACGTGGAAGCTCATCTGAAGCAAGATTACGGGATGCTCGGCACTGACCTATATAGATAGCCCAAAGAAGCCGTCTGCTCACATGGCATTATGGTGAAAGAGCATTAGCTGATTTTGCTCTACATGGGTCTGTCTGCATTAATGTTGGGCCTTTTCCCCATGCGGCCCATGAATGGCTGGGTGGTAGCATGTTTCCCAGGGTGAGGCCCGGCCTGCATTGTTCTGAGCGGATGTCAGAATGCATTAGGGCCGGCTGGGCTGTGCTGGGAAACCCCCTGCTAATTACATTCAGACGGTCAGCGCTGCAGACGCATGCGAGGTGGAGCACAGGTGGAGCTGCGTATGCATGTAACTTTGCAAAAAAACAAACAACCACAGAATTGAAGACAAACGCTAGCATATTTTACCGATTTAGATGAAGAAGCCCTCTGGTAACAGTATGTGTGTGTGTCTGCCGCCCACAGTCCAGGTCACTCTACAGCTCAAGATCCGAATGTTTGATTAAAGAGGAAGCAGAGATTCACAGAAGGATTTTGCACTTTTGACCCTCACTTTATTTAAGCAAGCTTTATGAATTCAAATGATTTTTTTGGGGTATAAGTTATTTATAAATGTACTTTATACAGCTCAGTGCATAGTCAAACTACTTATATCACTTAATAAGTACATGCAGAATAACTAGTATTCACATCATTATCCTCATCATCAGTGATGTGAATAATAACACAGGATAATTGGGTGTTGATGGTTTCCTGCATTCTGTAAATGTCTCATGTTGTGCCATACGCTTGCCGTATTGACCCAGCTTTTGTTGAGTCTGCAGCGGTTGCTATGGAAACCTGGCAAACCTGCAACACCATCTCTCTCTCTCGCTCTTTTTTTTTTTAAATATGGCATTACCATTTTTCACCCCGTCCTTTTTTTCTCCTGTTGTCTGTCGCTTCTCTCTCTGTCTTCTTTTATTTGGATGCAGAAATTGACACTAATGTAAGGCAAAAACAAAATGATTTTAACATCAGAGGCCACATATAGAAAATTAGTCACAGCACTAAAGCCTGTGCTTGCTGTATGATTTTTGTCATTTGAGACAAATCTTTGTAAATATAAAAGATTTCCTTATAGTGGATGGCAGTTTTGGATGGCTTACTGTGCCAGTCTCACTGACAACCCTTTAATTGTGTTCATCATCAATTTTAATCTCTGACAAAGTTCAGGCAGTGTGACTAACAGCAAGTCAAGCCAATTTTATTTATACAGCATATTTTACAATATACACTATTTCAAAGCAGATTTACATAAACTCATAATGTCAGTGTCTATAATGCCGTAATACGAATATTTGGTAAGTAAAGCATTGCATGTAAGCAACGGAAAAGGGTTGTACAGTTCTAATTCCCAAACAAACAGACACATACTGTAAAAAAATTGAAATATATATACACCCTAATTTGCACTTGTATTTAGTTTATCTTTGGACTAAAAAAAACTGTGAAATGCATAGAAACTATAAATGAATTGTTAAAAGGTTGGAAACAAAAATTAGTTAAAAAAAAACCAAAAACAATACAGACTAAAACTTTAACTATAAAATGAACATTTGAAAATAAATAAATTGAATATGAAATTATAAAATATGATATAATGAAATTTAAATGTGAAATTTTATTAGTAAAATATTATTAATCATTAAAAACAAACAGAAACTGTGTAGTTGTTGAAAAACAACAAAAACTTGTAAAAAAAAAAAAGGAGGATTAAAAAAATTTGTTCAAAATTATTATTAACTGGTAATGACACTTATTTATTTCATTAAATGAATATACCAAGTAACACCTAATTAATAAAATGTGCCTTGTCATAATTCTCACAGAATCATCACATTCATTGGTCTGTAACATCTGCTGTTACGAGGAACAAATGAACCTCAGCTGTTTTATAGGTCAGCAGTAACTCACTGAACCAGAAGCCAACGGTAGATCATCCACGCTTGATGATCTCTGAGACTCTGGCTGTATGGCGGAGCTGATCTCAGGCCAGCAGGGACGCCAGGTGAGCCGCGCAGTCGGGTGGAGGAAGACGCCGCTGGCCCAATTACTTCAGTCAACATGTTCCCCACAACTCAGACCTTCCACATTTCTGAAGGGTTCAGGAGCCGCGGGCAGCAGACCGTGGATGGACTTTGGAAAAGGTCACGGCCGCTGTAGGTTTAGTTTTATTTGTGTTTCTCTGAAAGCTGTGTCACGGTGGTAAATGCCCAGCACTAGAGCTGCAGAACCAGGATTCTCTCCCTGTGGATTTGGTCTGACGCCTTCTACTTTCCTCCAACTGAACAAAACCACACAACATATCATTAAAAAGCTCAAAAGAGGCCGGAGAGGTTTGTCAGTCAATACCCTCGCCAGCAAACCAGGCTTAAAATTGGTCTAATGGAACGTGCATTAGTGCATCATCACCAATTTAACGTGGCCGCATCACTCCTTTCCCTCCTTTGGTCAAATTTCATTTCCAGAGGTTCTGTAAACATCAGATGGTTAAAGGTCTGAGAGTTTAAAAGCTGTAAGTGGGAAAGATCTGGAGTGCAGAAGTAAGCTTTTCATTTTAAACTTCAGTCCTCTTTCCAGAATGTGTTTGCTCTTGGCCCTGCTGAACATAATAGTGTATCTACCATCTGTTTATGTCTAGCGGTTGAAAAAAATCTGATTATTTTTGGCTGACCTGAGCAGTGAACCACAGAAATAAACAACTTCATTTTTACTTTAATGAGATATTAGCAGATCTTGTGAAATCTGTTGGCCAGTGTATATTTTAAGGCCAAATCTTCATTTGTGTTTCTTTTGGCCTGGTGATACTATCTAATATAGTCACCACAAAAATAATGACATCAATGCATTTTCCGTATGATAGTATGTCAGTGTTGTTCTCCAACAGAGAATTGCTGATGATTTTAGTAATGACCAGACCTATATATCATCATTAATGCTTTTCACCCTGTCAAGTATAAGCTGTCTTGAATGGGTTGTAACATCAAATCCCAGAGGCAGATGAAACAAATGAAGGCAGACGCTGGGAAACTTGAAAGGAGGATTTTCAAAATGATTGTTCGCTGTACTAAAATAACCTTCAGCTGCATATGCATATGTATAAATATGAGAAGAGCTTACCAATGCAGATTTTCATCAAATATACACAATGATTATATTGCAACAGTGGGACAGTGATGAGAACTATAGTATTTAACTTTATTTATCCTCAGTTTAATTTCTGTGCATCTGTTCATACTTCAGGCACTGGACTTATTTATTAAAAAAATAAACAGAGAGATCATCTAAGGATTGGCTTAAAGATGTGAAACAGGCTTAAGTCTGGCCTTCCTAGAAACTTTACTAAATGATCTCTTGTAATCATGCTTTTCTTTCTTTTTCATCTTTCATTTATATCTCATTAGTAAATAAGTCATTGTCATAGTCTGTGAACTGTTGCAATACTAGACAAGGCAAGTTTATTTATATAGCACATTTCATACAGCAGACAGCGCCAAACCAGTTCACAAACAGATACAAGTGTGGCCGGAAGGGTCGTCAGAGGCTCTTCAAGACTGTTTTGACACCACTGACTGGAATATGTTTAAGCAGGCTGCCACATACAATAACACCACTGACCTCCAAGAGTACTCCGAGACGGTCACTGCATACATCACCAAGTGTACTGATGATGTAACAGTCACAAAGACCATCATTGTCTGGGCCAACCAGTAGCCTAGGATGACAGGGGCGGTCTACAGACAGCTAGGGCCAACCTATGCCGTGGCATTAGAGAGGCTAAGTGACAGTACTCCAGGAGGATAGTGTTTCAGCGACAGCAGAGACACTCGGGGGCCTGTGGCAGGGGATACAGACTATTATGGACTACAAGCCCCCAACACGGACCTGTGACAGCACCATCTCCCTGCTGAACAAGCTGAATGCCTTCTTCGCTCGCTTTGAGGCACAAAACAGCACAACTGAACACTGAACACTGGGGTCCCCCAAGGATGTGTGCTGAGCCCCCTCCTCTTCACTCTGCTGACCCATGAGTGCACACCATCCCACAATTCTAACCTCTTTATTAAGTTTGCGGATGACACGACTGTGTTGGGTCTCATTAGAAACGGAGATGAGACAAACTACAGGAGCGAGATGAGCTGCCTGGCCGAGTGGTGCAGTGACAACAATCTCTCTCTGAATGTGGAGAAGTCAAAAGAGATTGTTGTTGACTTCAGGAGAGTGCACACTCAGCATGCTCCTCTGACCATCAACAGTGCAACTGTGGAAAGGGTGAGCAGCACCAAGTTCCTGGGTCGTGCACATCACAGAGGACCTCTCCTGGACTGACAACACCGCAGCACTGGCCAAGAAAGCACAGCAGCGTCTCTACTTCCTCCACAAACTGAGAAGAGCCAGAGCCCCGGCCCCCATCATGTGCACCTTCTACAGAGGCACCATCAAGAGCATTCTGACGAGCTGCATCACTGTGTGGTATGGCGCCTGCAACACGTCCTGCCAGAAGACCCTTCAACGCATAGTGAGAGCAGTTGAGAAGATCGTTGGTGTCTCCCTCCTCTCCCTCCAGGACATTTATGGAACCCGTCTCACCCGTAAAGCCCTCTGCATTGCAGTTGATCCCACTCACCCATCACACAGTTCCTTCAGTCTGCTGCAGACTGCAGAGTCTCCAGGCCAGGAACAGCAGACTGAAGGACAGCTTCATTCATCAGGCTGTCAGGAAGCTGATACCTTGCCCCCCTCCCCTCTTTTACCCCACGCAACACTGAACTCTGAACCTCAGTCCCAAACTCCCACTAACACACTGTGACCTGCACCAGACACTTTGTGCAGCATTGGTCTGCTCACTACCTCATTCAGCAGTTAAATGACCTCATTCAACTACCTCTCCAGTCAGTTCAAATAAAGAACTGCTCTCTGAGATTTTTGTCACTTTAATCAGACTGAATAAGCTCTTCTGCACTACAATCATTATATCTGCACTGTTTTTACTTCACTGATTTGCACTCTATCTGCCATGTGCCTTGTGCTACTTTACTTATCTTTTTTACATGACCTTATTTGTATATTTGTATAGTTGTATTTTATATTTTATATGTATTTAATGTTCTACTGTTAGTGTTATCTGTATGCACCAAGGGTCTGAGAGTAACGCAATTCCAATTCTCTGTATGTATGTACTATACATCTGGGAGAATTGACAATAAAGCAGACTCGACTTGACTTGACTCATACACAGCAAGAATGAAGACCATTCACATCAACACCTTAGGAGGACTCAATATTGAAAACTCATCTTTTCTGTCAGCACTCAACCGCAACCTACTGAAAAAAAAGAAAGTTATTCCTCAGTGCTTTCACTTTTTTCTTAACCCCTCTCTGTTGTAGCTTGTACTAATATAAACCATGTCTGAAACTTTGTATTACTCGCACTTCTCATGTTATTTGCCCCTTTATGACGAACCACCTATTGTATTTGTAAGAAACCACCCGCCAGCCCAATAAGTGGAATCCAGCAGCCAGGTCAAAGGTTTAATGGGTATTCGGTCTTTTACTTGCGCTTCAGAATTTATTAGGATTTAGTTAAAATTTTAGTCAAGCTCCGTGTTCAATCTGATTCCAATTTCATGTGATCATTAAATTTAGGCAATATTTCTAATTAAAAGCTGATCACAGATATCGATTGTTTATTAATTTAGATATTTGAGTATTCTGGAAATCCCATACTTTTAATTATTCATTCATTAAGGACCTAACATCGCTCAGAAATACACTCAGCCAACTGTGAATGCACGGACACAAACTCTCCAGTTGAGGATACAGGGTGATAATAATACCTTTAAGTGCCGCACCCTGCTAGCAAATAACAAAAAAAGTGTATTTTTTCTATAATCACGAAACCTGTAACTTGTTAAGCCAGTGTGACAGTTATCCTAATTTAACACAAGACACATGTTCTAAAATGCAAAACATCAACAACCTTTTACCTATGTGTCTCAAAGAACACTTATAGCAAAGTAATCATATGTTTTACTTAACTAGCCTATGTGCACATGTAGTAGCACAAACAACTTTTACAGTGTGCTCTATGGGCACAATGTGTTTAACACAATAACATTTTTGAATCATACCTGACAGTAGAGAGACACACAGCAGTGAGACTTCTGCTGCTGAGCTCCAGAGACTCTCACACACTGCATGGGTTTTTTTCTGACTACAGATTCCCAAAGTAATGTTTTGTCACTTTCCTTATATACTCAGACCAGAAACAAAGAAATCTTTAAATCAGTTGTGAAAACATAAAGACCTTTTGGCTTGTTAGGTTCTTGTGGCCCCAGGGTCACACCTGGCTTGGAAGCATTCCCACAGAAACACCTCTTCCTCAGGAGATCACAATTCTACAAAAGTTTTCAATATTTCTCATAATACAAGTGACTACTGTGAAATTGAGACCATTCTACCAATCGCACAGAGACCTTTAAAAGGATACTAAACATGGAGGGGTAGAAACAACATATTCACAAGATATAACATGGCATATGGATATTCTTGCTTTTGGGGGAGAAGAGTCAGAGACAGATAGGGGAGGGAAGAGGACAGGGAGGAAGGGGGTCATAAATGAGCAAGGAGATAGGTGTTGTTTGCTCTCTTTACAGATCTCTTCTCCCAATCAGTTTTATTGTTTTATGGTTTTGCGTGCGGCATGGCATCTGTTTTGTTTGAGTTCCTGAGTTTACTGGCTTCACAAGGAATTAATTTCATAAGGAAATAATTTCACTCCTTTCATATTCCTCACTTGTAAGTGGCTTTGGATTAAAAAAATAATAATAAATAAATAAATAAAAACTGGTAAATGAGTGATGCGAATGTAAATGTATGAGGACAAAAATCATATGCCTGAAGCTGGATATATGTTCTATCCAAATGAAAGGTAACAGGTTATCTGTGGATTAACTGCTGGATAAACTGAATTAAAAAATGCCTTATGTATTTGAGTAACAAATCAGAATCAGAAAGAGCTTTATTGCCACGTATGCTTGTGCATGCAAGGGATTTGTTTTAGTGACATAAGCTTCCAGTACACAGAGGCAAAAACAACAACACACACACACACACACACACACACACACACACACACACACATATATATTAGTGAAATAAGATTCCAGTACACAGAGGCAAATAGACAAATACATATATGTAAATATAAATAGACAAATTATTGAAAAGTAAACCATAAATAAATTGTATGAACAGTTGTGCTATAGATGATAAAAATGGAATAGAATAGAGTGAGATGCAGGGATGTACTAGGATGGAGGTAGTAAGAAATAAATATGAGTTTATTCCACATTTTTATTGCATAAAGTGGGGAACATTTAACTGTTCATGAGGTAGATTGCCTGTGGGAAGAAACTGTTCTTGTGCCTGGCTGTCCTGGTATTTGCGGCACTGAAGCGCCAGCCAGATGGCAAAAGTTCAAAAAGGGGATAACCGATGTGAGGGATCCAGAGTGATTTTCTGAGTCCTTTTCCTCACTCTGGATGTATACAGTTCTTGAAGGGAGAGCAGGGGAGCACCAATAATCCTTTCAGCAGTCCGAACCATTCTCTGTAGTCTTCTGATGTCTGATTTTGTAGTTGAACCAAATCAGACCAGTTATTGAAGTACACAGGACAGACTCAATGACAGCTGAGTAGAACTGTTTCAGCAGCTCCTGTGGCAGGTTAAACTTCCTCAGCTGGAGAAGGAAGTACAACCTCTTTTTAACAATGGAGTCAATGTGATTGTGCCACTTCAGGTCCTGAGAGATGGTGGTTCCCAGGAACCTGAATGACTCCACTGCAGCCACAGTGCTGTCTATGATGGTGAGTGGGGGTGTGCAGGGGGGTTTCTCCTGAAGTTCACTATCATCTCCACTGTTTTGAGCGTGTTTAAGACTGCACCAGACAGCCAGCTGCTCAACCTCTTGTCTGTAAGCAGACTCGTCACCGTCCTGGATGAGGCCGATGACTGTAGTGTCATCTGCAAACTTCGGGAGCTTGACAGAAGGGTCTTTGGAGGTGCAGTCGTTGGTGTAGAGGGAGAAGAGCAGTGGAGCGAGAACACATCCCTGAGGGCCACCAGTGTTGGTGGAGCGGCTTTTTGACATGAATTTCCCCAGACTCACTAGCTGCTGCCTATCTGTCAGACAGCTGATGATCCACTGACAGATAGAGCTAGGAACAGAGAGCTGGGTCAGTTTGGTCTGGTGGACTGTTGGGATGATGGTGTTGAAAACCAAACTAAAGTCCACAAACAGGATCCTCACATAAGTCCCTGTTTTGTCCAGATGTTGCAGGATGAAGTGCAGGCTGATGTTGACTGCATCATCCACGGACCTGTTTGCTCAGTAAGCAAACTGCACGGGGTCCAGTACTGCACATTAAAAAACAGAGATATGAGAGCTACTTCTGTGTGGCAAAAAAAACTAAAGGCATGTAACAGAAATACCTTTATGAATATTTTTACATTATATATAGGTATATTTAACAATTGTATTAATAGTTTTGAGTCCCTAAGCTCACACTTATCCTAAACCTAACCATTTCCAGTGATAAAGTAAATATTGGAGGTGAATGGGTTTGAGATGCATGTATTTACACAAAGATTTCAAGTCAAGTCAAGTCAAGTCTGCTTTATTGTTAATTCTTCCACATGTTCAGCACATACAGTATATACAGAGAATTGAAATGCTTTACTCTCTGACCCATGGTGCATATAGATAACACTAACAGAAGAGCCAGGGGGGGGGGGGGTTGCAGGATGAAGTGCAGGCTGATGTAGTTCATAGTTCGGGAGCGAGTTCAGCTTTCTGACAGGCTGATGGATGAAGATGTCATTAGGTTTGATGGTCTTTGTTGATGGTGGGTGGGTTAAGCTGCGATGCAGAGGGCTTTACAGGTGAGACGGGTTCTTTAAATGTCCTGGAGGGAGGTGAGGGAGACACCAATGATCTTCTCAGCTGCTCTCACTATGCGTTAAAGGGTCTTCTGGCAGGACGCGTTGCAGGCGCCACACAACACAGTGATGCAGCTCGTCAGAATGCTCTCGATGGTGCCTCTGTAGAAGGTGCACATGATGGGGGCCAGGACTCTGGCTCTTCTATGTTTGCGGAAGAAGTAGGGACGCTGCTGTGCTTTCTTGGCCAGTTCTGCGGTGTTGTCAGTCCAGTAGAGGTCCTCTGTGATGTGCACACCCAGGAACTTGGTGCTGCTCACTCTCTCCACAGTCGCACCATTGATGGTCAGTTGAACATGTTGAGTGTGCACTCTCCTGAAATCAACAACAATCTCCTTCGTCTTCTCCATGTTCAGAGAGAGATTGTTGTCACTGCACCACCCGGCCAGGCGGCTCACCTCGCTCCTGTAGTTTGTCTCATCTCTGTTGCTAATGAGACCCAACAAAGTTGTGTCATCTGCAAACATAATAAAGAGGTTAGAGTTGTTTGAAGGTGTGCTGTCGTGGGTCAGCAGAGTGAAGAGGAGGGGGCTCAGCACACATCCTTGGGGGGCCCCAGTGTTCAGTGTGATGGTGCTGGATGTGTTACCACCGACCCGTACTGCCTAAGGTCTTCCAGTCAGAAAGTCCAACAGCCAGTTGCACAGCGAAGTGTTGAGTCCCAGCCGGACCAGTTTGTAAATGAGCTGTTGAGGTATGATTGTGTTGAATGCTGAACTGAAATCTATGAACAGCATTCTGAAGTATGAGTCCTTTTTGTCTATATGTGTGAGTGCTGAGTGGAGGGCAGTTGCAATAGCGTCATCGGTCAAGCGGTTGGACCCATATGCAAACTGGAAGGGGTCCAGGGAAGGGGGGGGGGCAGACTTGATGTGGTGCATGACTAGCCGTTCAAAGCACTTCACACATTTGATACAGCTTCTGACTGCAGTGTTGACATAAAGTTTGTCCAGAATACAAGTGATGCACATTAATATATATTGCTTTGGATTGTCAAGTTGCATACAGGTACACACAATAAATTCAGAGTCTTCAGGGATGTCTGCCCTTCAGATGCTTTTGAGAAGACTATTTATGTGAACACTGAATCCCATATTCTTTGCTACTAAGAGTTTTTCTTTATGCACTCAGTTGCACTTAAACTGTGATCCTATTCACTGGAGTTCATAAGAAGTAAGATGTATGGTAACTGCTGATCATCTTATGTACATCACAAGGTTGCACATCTTATATTTGGCTCCATACAATATATTTCAGCTGTCAAGATGAAAGTGTCCTAATCACAAAGAATCAAGTCTTGTTGAAAGACGGAAATCTTAAACACTTGTCCAGGATGCCCCTTTTAAATAAAATCAGGTGTTTATGGCATTAGTTAAGGCAGTTTTAACCCTGTTTCTTGTCTTCTGAAGCATTTTTAGCTGTTCTTAGTTTACAACACAACTCAAACCCTATACAATGAAGTCAGCTGGATTGAAAGATGTATTGATGATTGATTGGCTGATCTGGTGATGATTTCCAGCATTAACCCATCTTTACTTATCTACAGCAGTGATATCCTCTCTCCCCGAATGACAGTCAAAAACAGAGTTTTCCGAGGAAATGTTTGGGGATAATGCTGTGGTCTGGTCCAGTCCCGCCCTGGGAAGTGAGCACACTAACAGCGCTGTGTGGGATGCTTCCGACTGGGTGTTCTGGGTGAGGCTGTTTGTTGACCAGGTCAGAAATGGAAAAGCTGACTTCCTGTGCCTCTGCTGCCAGTGTGAGACTTCCTGCAGGTGTTCAAACACACTCTGACATGCCATGAATACCATCCCAAACACTGTTACCTTTTCAGAGGTAAAGCTGCACTCACAAACCAATAGCATTCATCTTCAACAGAGGTACTTTTAAACCCCTTCCTGAAAACTGATCTGGGAACAGCTCCTTTTAGATGTTAGAGAGAAAGAGACTTTACTCTAAAATGTACCTAAAACAAGCATTGTCATTATTGCCTCTTGACATTTCAAGCCAAAGTTTCATGCTATAAAATAAGGGACCATTTCATAGTGACAAGTGGCTAGCTGGTCAAGCTCCTGAAAGGTCAAACAGCACCAAATATGCACCATAAAAGTATCTGCAGTCCACATGACTCCTGTGTGGTATATTTTAAGTTTTCTGAAGTCACACTGGTTCATGGATGCAACACACCTTTTGAGTTCTGGATGTGAATGTGTGCTAGAGCAAAGCTTAAAGCATTAGAGGAGGGTAAGATTATGATTAAGTTATAATATTATAATATTATATTATAATATAATATTATTATATTAAGTCCATACTTCACACAAATCTGTCCTATGGTTTTAAAAAATCTTGTGAAAAAGAGCTGTGCATAATTGGGTAACACTTTATAATAACTGCATACTATTGATCATTAATTAAGCATTATTAAACAGATAATTCATAATTTATAAAGCATTAATAGACGTAAATAAGCAGTTTATAAATACAGATATAAATGCTTTATTCTTGATTTAAAAGCATATCTATAATGTGTTTAATAATTGTATTATCATACTTTATTCATGATCAATTTTATCATTTCTCAATAAAGTATAGCATTAATTACAAACCAGTTATTTAGGAGTTGCCAGTGATTCATAAGTTCACAAGAAATTGTAAATGTAAAAGTAAAAGTAAATGTAGTAAATTCAGGTAGTTATAAAGCATTTAGTAGTGGTCAGTTAACTATTTATGTGAGCTCATCTAAAGTGAGGACTAGTTATGCCTTGTAAAGCATTTATAAATGATATTTAAAGGCTCAGTTATCTTCTAAACAGAAAAAAGGAAACAAACACAACACAGTGATACAGAACATAGAAATATTAACAGCCTTTAAATCTCATTTGTAAAAGCTTTACAAGGCATAAATAGTCCTAACTTTAGATGAGCTCATAAAAATAGTTAACTAACAACTACATATGTTTTATAACTACCTGAATTAACCCTGAATTACAGTAGAAATATGTGTTAATAAACCATTTTATTTTGATTAACACTCTAAGTAACTATAACTATATGTCTGAATAATAAGATGTATGAATGCACATTTAAATAGTTTATTAATCATTTACTTACAATTTCTAAGTGATCTTATGAACCACTGACAACTCCTTAATAACTGGTGTGTAAATAATGCTATACTTCATTTAGAAATGATAAATTGTTTTTTTTTTTTGCCAGTTGCGTGTGCTGTATGATAATCTGTGAGAACAAATTTCCCGTTAAGGGACAATAAATTATCTATCTATCTATCTTGATCATTAATAAAGTATGAAAAAACAATTATTAAATACATTATATATATGCTTTTAATTCAAGTATAAAACATTTATATCTGTATTTATAAAATGCTTATTAATGTCTATTAATGCTTTATAAATGATGAATTAACTGTTTTCTAATGCTTAACTAATGATTAATAGCGTGCAGTTATTATAAAGTGTTACCCATAATTGGATTGAATGTGTTACTTTAAACTGCATATTTTTTTAAAAAATATACATGCAGATAATATAATACTAATTAAATAAAAGTTACACACAAAGAGAGGCACTTTCATGACTGAGTTTATTAGTACACTTTAAAAAGTGCAGTCTGTAATTTGTCAAAATTTACTTTAGAGTACATTTTTAATCATTATGTTTCAAAAGTCTTTTGTTGTGCTTTAAAGAAGTACACTTATTTTGTTGTGTTGACTAACATACTAAATCACATGTAAACTAAATATTATAATTTGACCTCTAGTGTCTTATTTGATATTATATTTAAAGGTAATATATTCTGAAAGCTGTTACAGTACCTTCACAAACATCTACCAATAAGTCCGATCATTACAAACTGGCGGTGTTTTTTAACTTCTGTGTTTTAACAAAACAAAACAAAACAAAATAAACAAAAAAATTGTGTGTATTTGCCAGTTTAAGTGCAATAAGACATGAAAGAGCACTTGGTTTTGTACTCACATGCCGTGTGACAGCCGCGTTCTGTGCACTCAGAAAACCCTAGATCAGAAGTTTAACCTGATATGGTAATACTGTATCCTTAACCACACCCCTCTAACCGTTAGGGGTTACAATTTATTTTAAGGTAAAGTAATGAGTAATATTAATTAACTACATGTACTTACTATATGGTTAGGGTTTGGTTGTGGAGTTACTTGCATGAAAGTTATTATAATTAATATAATAGTAAGTACATGCAACGTGTAACAAGGACACCTTAAAATAAAGTGTTACCCTGTTAGGTTGCTATGATTGAGAGAGAGAGAGGAGGAGTGCTAAAATAAATCCCCGCCCTCTATTCAGTATTTTCTGTTTCAGTTGGAAATACATCACCATACTGAAAAAAAGTCGGGAGCAACTTCTGGTTCACACGGGCTTTAAGTCCTTCTTAATTGGGTCGGACACTCACTGTAAATTTCAGCTTATTTCATCTAATATAAATTTAAACTTTAATACATTTTAATTTATTTCCAAAGTTACATGTAAATAAGTATCTGGAAATGTTATATTTAGTTCAGTATTTTCTCAAATATATTATTTCCATAATAAGGGTTATTTTTAAGTGTACTAAGTGCAATATGGAGCTGGAGTCAAATGAACTGCATTTTTCTCTCATGGCATTTGGCTATGGTAATATGAACTGGTGTTTTATAGCAAGAGCAATGTAACGATTCTTCAAACAATACCAAATCTTTTCTGCTGCGTGCTCCATGAGAGAAATATCAGCATGCAGCTTTGTGAAATCATGAGGATGAGTAAGAAATAACAGAACTTTGACTTTTTTGTTGAACTCTTCCTTTAGGCCAAATATGAAACGATGAATCTTCTAAATTTCTGCGAGTCGAATGTGTCTGATTATCTGCCACGGCCTGAAATGACACATGCTTACATCATCACATGACAGTCAGACACAACAAACTGCAGGATTCTCGTGAGAGACATTCATAACCTATCAATATATCAACTCTGTCCCGAAGCAGGAATTACTGCACAGAAATCCACTTTGTGTTATTCACACAGAAAAACCAATAGGTGAAAGTTGTTTCTAAGGCCAATGGAAAAAGCAATAAACCTGAATCAACCCAAACTGAAGCTTTTAAAAATGCAACCAATATACAAGCATTTACAAATCCGTGTTTTGGAGTTCATAGGACATGCATCAGATCTGAAATGAGGGGGTTCATTGAATTTTATTCAGTTAGATGTGAATATCATCAAATTCCTGCATGCTGTGATATTTTTGCCTCTCATCATCTGAGATAAAGCTTTCAGACGGGACTCTACAGGCGGATGCTGCTGCCATCCAGCTAGAGTCTGTGGAATAGCATCCATATGTGATCAGCGAGAGACAGACACGGGACTGTGAAGCCTGCTTCAGTTTCAAATGCTGTTTTATCCCTGAGCTCTGCATGTGTGAGTGAGAGAAAGAAATAAAGAAAAAAGCACAGCTCATTCCCTCCATCCTCAGACAGACTCAGCACAGCAGCAGCAGCAGCGTATGAAGCTCGTCCAGCGGCGGTGTGTGCTGTGTGTGTCTCGCTGCCGGCTCCAGCGCTGTCTGTCTGCCCAAGTCAAACAACACACACACACACTGCTGATGATTCTCTGCCTGCTTTCTGAGAGCTGCATTGCATGTCAGTCCTGTCCGCCCACATCTGCTCTTCTGAGGGATCGTCTGGAGCGCTGCGCTTGGCGCCTCGCATCCTTTTTGTCTTCTGCAGAGAGGATTGCAGTTTTTTGGAGGGATCAAGACTGTGATGGAGTATATTAGTGATTTCAGTTGCTCCCGGATGTTGAGACGAGAGACTGTTAAATTAAAGGCGGATAAAATCTGGACTGGGCACTCGTGCGTTTCGATGGGATGAAAATTTTAAGTGAAATACACATGTAACACAGTGAAGTTTGCAGGGAAAGGATAAACATTCAGCCATTCTGATGTATCCCTCCCGTAAGTTCATGTAAAGTCTGGAATGGAGAACGGATTCTTTCCATCGCTTCACAAGCTGTCCTCCAACTTCTCGGCAGCCGTGGATGACCGCTCAGATCCGTGACCAGAGGTCTGCTGTTAGAACCAGGCATTAGGAGGATGTGTACCAGAGACAGAAACTGCCCAGGAGAGCTTTAGACAGCCTACAGAATTAAAGTGCATTCATATTCCCACTTTTGCATATGACAGAGACAGAAGTGATGCTCAGACGTACAGCTCGTCGGCTGTGGATTTCTCTCTATGCTCAGTGGAACAAAACCCTTACCTGTTGACAGCTGGTGTTTATTTGCATGCACTGTCAGTGCCTGATTCACCAAACTGTGTAACTGTGCCCAGAAAATCTGTGCTGAGTGCAGCTGGCATGGTGAAGCTTCTGATATTGTGGGATGTTTCTGAATGTAAGGATGTAGAGGATACGGCAGACTCTTGCAATCTGCTGTACTTTATTGGCACATCGTCACTCCAACACTGTGATCCAGCCAAAGGAATCGCTCCTTACAATGCTGAAAATGAATTTTTCAACATTAAATCTGGATATGTAACTGGTCATAACATTATTCTACATGATTTGATGAATAAAAGCTGATATGATCAATAGAAAATGTGAAAAAAAAACATACTAATATTATTGTGTAATGCAAACTGTGTGAGTTTTGTGTAAAAGACAGCCTAATTTGCACAGAAAGGATGAAATTGTTGTTATTGTTTGATTTAAATACAGTGAACCGCTATTTCATATAAACCTCTAGAAATAATAACTTTTCTCTTTTCTCTAAACTCTTCTTGTTAATGTGATGATTTTTACTTTGTCTGTCAGGCTGCTTTATCCCTGAAAACACTTACTGTAGATTTAATCATAAGATACCCTATTTTTGACACCCACCCCTTTTTTGCATGTGTGTTTGAGTGTTGTGTGTGTGTGTGTGTGTGTGTGTGTGTGTGTGTGTGTGTGTGTGTGTGTGTGTGTCTTTCCTCTGTCACAGCGATGATATTCAGCCAAGTTGATTATGCCTGAGAAACGCTGGCGGTCAGCTGCGTTCTGGAGTTTTTCGCCTAATTGCATCATCTCTGTGAAACAGGGTCGTTAACCTAATTATTTGTCTGTGACTGAAGGGAGAATAGCAGCGTCTCTGCTCAAAACAGATGAAAATGGAAATAGAATAATCTTCAAACCATTAAATTGTCTTAATTTTAGATGATGCAAGAGCATTTTAGGGCAAATGTCGTCTATGTGACAGCTTGAAAACTGAACATTGGGAGACAAATTAATTTTTGTTTTGTTTCCTCTCTCAGGTTTTCTCTACTTAACTTTTTATTTTTATTTTATTTTTTCTCCCAATTTTGTGTACCGGTGCTGTTACTAACTAAAGTAGTGTTGCTACTAACATATCCACACAGTATTTCAGCTAGTGTCAGCTGTGTAAGACGAGCTAATCAATTAGGTTTCATTGGGATGTCTGACTAATTTTAGTGAAATGGTTTGTCTGCACAGTATGGAAATAACTCACTGATTAAATACACAATAAGCCAATTAATTTGAACCCCTATGTCTTGGTGCAATAATTAATTAAACGCTGCTATTCAGTATGTTTTAGACTCTGAAATAAAATCTATGGATAAATTGGCAAATTAGTGGATGAACTGAATAAATTGGTGTTTTGTAGCATTATATTTGAATTTATTGTATGATAGTTGTCAATTTTAAAAGGATATTCTGGAAGCTTCAATGTGCTAGAGTCTTAGTACTTAGTAGATTGTAGTAAGTACATTGTTTTGAAAAGATTTTAGTTAAACTACTCTATATTAGTCACTTGTATCTAGAGAAACCTGTTTCAGAGTAGCTCCACCACCACTGTTCATCAGAGTTTTTGTTGTGTATGTCTGAAATGTAGTTCAGTTTTCAGACGGAGACATACAGCCAGATGTGATTCTTGAAATGGCATATTTTTTTTGCCAGTAACTCTTCCATATCTGGAGGACAATCTGGAGAAGTGTGTAAATCCATGGTCGGATGGTTTTCTAATAATCAGGTAACATGGAGCAGCCGGAATTTGCCAACTTGTGCTCATGAAAAATGAGATGAGCAGACATGCTGTGAGTGGAAAAACAGTCGTCTGAACCCGGTTCGGTGTGTTTTTGTCCTTTTCCCAGGCCTCTGAATGAGATATTTGAACTCGGCTGATCTTTATAATGTTTTTATATTCCACATAGGTTCCCATTAGAAAGACTCTACGATCCCAAACTCTAGACATATGGTTCATGTGTAGCCATGCATACTTTATTGAAAGGCATTTCATAGATTTGTGTTTATGGCTAGTATTTGTCCAGAATCAGTGGAAACTGCTGGTGCCTGCATGTGGATGACATAAAACACTCAATAACTCCTTTCATTCCAAGGAAATTAGAGTGTAGATTAAATTAGCAATAAAGATGGCTTCTTTGACTATACAGTATATAATAATATAACATAATAATCGAGACCAGCGGTTCTTAATCCTGGTCCTTGCAACCCCCGCTCCACATATTTTGCATGTCTCTCTTGTTTAACACATTGATTTAGAAGAGAGCTCCAAGAATGAACAGTGTTTCGACTGACATGTTCCCTACATAGTGTTCACTGCTCTCTACTCCCTGCACACGAGAAATCGGCTGAAGTCTACTTAACTTAAAACACAGATTTGCGCTACACCACTCCCTGCAGCGTTTTCACACACAGACAAAACTTACTTGAGAAGTGTGAAGGGTTAACCGTATTCATGAGATTTGCATAGAAGTCACGTCTCATACACTTTAATACACTTTGATTGAAACATATATGTATATGCATATCTTGCTCCATTTACATTAAATTTAACTGGAATCATGGCAGAATATCCTGTGATGTTCACTTACTGTCAAATGGAACAAACTCCTGAAGCGGTAAGAAAAACATACAAAACACACCAAGTCCATATTTTCAGCAAGGAAAGCATGCCGTTCAAATATTGCGCTGTGATCATTTTAGTCAGATGTTTTGCTGAATTTGTACCATAAATGTTTCCTTGATGAGCAATTCAATCAGCTACATAAACATTTTCATGAGATTCTTGTAAATTCCGACTAAATCATTTCCGTTTAGTGGCATCTCAGTGTTGTAATTGCAATAAAGGAAATTAAAGTGATTATCCTTACTGACTTTCATACACAGCATCTCTGTAATTTAAACGTGACGTGGCACTTCCACTTTGCTCTTTTGTGGAAAACCATCTTTCTTCCCAAAGCCTGAAGAGCACTGCATCTTCCTGCAAGTGAAGAAAGTGCTTGAGTTCAGGTCATCACTCACACACACACACACACTCACACACTCACACACACACACACACACACACACATACACACGTGACATTCGCGTGTCGCTCTGCCGCTGAGGTTTGTAACGCAGCCGCGGGACGACGATCCCGTCTGGCCTTGATTGATGCTGGCCCTCTGCAGCGCCGGAGCCCCGGAGCCCGTCAGATCGGCAGCACAACACTACACCCCTGATTTGACTGCAGCTCTAACGGCCTCGTATGTCTTCGTGTCACCAGGCAATTGAGGTTATTATGTGGCAGGGCATACAGACGGGCCATGAGGCCAGCAGACCGTACCATCATTAGAAATGCAGGCCTGACCTACTTCAAACTGACCGTACTGAACTCTCTCAGACAGAGCAGCTCTGATAGGAGATGCAGACATGATGAATATAAGAGAGCCAAATATATGTCTAAGGTGCTAATGAAAATGGAAGTTACCACACTGAAGGAGAATCATCTCAACTGAAACCAATTAAAGATGATGCGTTTAATTTTTTATATTAAAATACCTTCTCATATCCCACTTTAACATGCAGAGTCACTGTGAATAAACCATCCATCAAATCCTCTGAAAACTGCAAACATTCACAACGACTTCATTTGTCTGAACATCACAACCAGTCAATGGAGAAAGGCTCTCTGTGTGTCCGACCAATGACAGACAAGGAGAGTGTTTCTAGGAAAATTTTTTGAAAACATTATTTTTACAGTTGGTTTGGTGACTACATACATAACACGCTTCAGCTTAGTGTAAATTGCTAGGTTGGCAACATAAACTGGACAATTTAATTGTTACCTGATGCCATTTTGCCAATAAAATATGTGTAGTAAATAAATAAATAAATAAATAAATAGATAAGACCAAACAAACAAACACATAGAGAGTACATGTCTGTTTTAGATGCTCTGCAGCATCAGACTCTCTACCTGTGATAAAATCACTTTAACACTACTTTAATAGAGCAGCAGCAACAGCAATATGACAAAAATGACAATGTTCAATAAATAGTAAAAATGTAATACTATTAATAATTGTAATTAAAAGGTAATACAGTTCATTAAGTTAACCATAGCTTTTTAAGATTGCCAAGAAACAGCAGCTTTGCTCATAGAAGCAGACAAGCAGACTGACATTTACAGCACTTCAAACGCTTTCATCCAATCAGAATCAGTTTCATACTGAACATATGATGGAATAGACGCTGTGCAGATAATTGCAAGGAATGTAACTGATTGAAGTATTTTGTGCAGCAATTGATGATGTCATTGACATTATGAAGACAGACATTTCTCAAACGCTAAAAGCCCTGATGAATCTAAGCCGTCAGTGGCACCGTAATAGAATTTGCATTTTCCCTCTTAGATATAGATGTAATTCCTTAATGCAGATGTAATGGAGCTCGTTCAGTGCTGTGGAGAGAGTGGAGCGCTCTGGTGTATAACAAGCAATTACAGGCGCAGCATGAGCAGTGTGATGAAATACAGCTCCACATGACCCGCTGCTGTAATGCTCCTGTTCCTCCCACAAAAACAGCATTACAGTAGAGGAAGATATACCATTATTATTAGTCAGATATGAAATCATTTCTAATATGTCCAGCATGCATGCTCTCTGGACAAATGGATTTGTATGCAGAGATGGCAATGCTGTGAACATGCATGAAAGCTTTGAGCATTGAATTGAAGCCTAAATGTCCACTTTACAGGGTGCATCAAGATATTGTCCTAATATTTGTATATATAAATAAAAATAAATAAAAAAAAACAATCCAGTGTCTTGTGGTAAACAGCATGTTTAATTTTATCAGAAAGAGTTAAATGTAACTCTGGCAAAGTTTTATTACATTGTTTCTTGCAATATCATAAATAAAACACCCAGTTAGTGGCTGTAAAAGGTTAATATTCTGTCATGTTTGAAAATAACACATTACCTACACAAAACCTGATGAAACCTGAAACCTGAAAAACTGATAGTGTAAATAAAAGCAAACACGAGAAACACACATATTTGCTAAAGCAGGCATGTCATTTACACTACATCTAAAAAGACAAACCTATATTCACAGACAATCTGCAGTTTATTTATTTAGTTAGTTATTGATTGATTAAAAGGAACAAAAGTTGCTGGAGCATGAAAAAAAAATACTATTTTCAGTTTTTCTACTTCATTTTCTACTACATTAAATTTCATGTTTAATTAAATGAGTTATAGTTGTCTTTCTTTGTGGAAAATAAATAAATAAATAAATGTAAAATCCTAAAACAAACGTTTTTCAGTATATAAATTAAACTTAAAATTGCTTGCTTTAACCTCTTGGGACCCTACTAAGGAATGTATATTTTTTTCTTTCTTTTTTTTTTATGTCATTTAAGTGTTAAACATAAAACAACAATAAAAGCCCTTTTTTATAATAATAATAATAATAATAATAATAATAATAATAATAATAATAAATGATGCAGTTTGTTAAAACTATCTCTGAAAAGGCCCGAATGCACCAGACACACTGACTAACAGTCAACACACATGTCTTCAGCAAGACATTTGAAGTCAATGATCATGTATGAAGCACTTCTCTCAGGACCATTTGCTCTGATGAAGTCATTTCCACATGACAGTTTTTCAGCTGGTTACTTCACTTAACGTTCTGTTGTTACCAACGAGACACTCAACAAAACCAACCCAGCATCTGAATCCATCAGGAACACACCGAGCAGCTTCATACGCTTCACACAGAGTCCAGGTTTCATATCGTGATAGTGCAGGGTTTGATCAGACCAACATCACTCCACACATCTGATACAGAAAGGGAAACCAATCAGTGGGATATTTTTTTGCTTTTTTCACTGGTTTCTTTTGGGCTACATTAATGTGAGTGTGTTGTTTTGGTCATACATCACCCAAACAGGTAGAGCTTCATCTTCCATGGCCTGCTGATGACAGACGACACCGTCGCTGTGAGCACAGGCCTTTAATTCAATGTGCAATCAGTTTGATGGACAACCTCTCAGGCGAGCGCTGATGAATACAGCTGCAGTATTTCATACCTGCTTCTATTATGTTTGTGCTCGTCTGCTGCTCCAGAAGTCCACTGGAACACACATCATTAGGATGCTGCTTCAACATGTCAGAACAGGACGGCGGACTGAGAATGAGAGAACGCTAAAGTGTGTGAACTACCTCATGCTGTACAGTGAGTTTGCACAACTCCATCCAGCGCAATGACACAGTTGTGAGATTCCCTGCAGCAAAATACATATTTATTACACGTAAGACAAGAGCTAAAGGATCAACTAGTAGTACAAAATTGATTGTAACATTATTAATGTTTTAACTGGTATATATATATATATACCAGGAAATTTCAGGAAAAAAATAACAAATCAGTATAATCAGTATATACTATATATATATATATATATATATATATATATATATATATATATATATATATATATATATATATATATATATAGTATATACTGATTATACTGATTTGTTATTTTTTTCCTGAAATTTCCTCACAATTTCTGAGTGGTAATTGTACACATACAAAAATTGAAGTAAAAACCAAAAAAAAAAAAAAAAAAACTCATGTTGAAAATATTGTTGTATAGTGTAGGGCTGTCAATAATATATATATATATATATATATATATATATATATATATATATATATATATATATATATATACTGTATATATTACAATCACCTAATAAATAAAATATATACATATATACAAATATATATAAAATAAATAAAGTGTATATAATTATTTCCTTACACACATGTTGCCATTTTTCCACTGTGAGTTACTGGAAACTGCTAAATGTAGTCAGTAGACGGATGCTGACTAAATGCTATTTAATATATGCGTTTGGTGGGCTGAGAACATATCCGAGGCTTTGTATTGAGCACTTTAGGGAATGCACTCTGTTGATCCTAGAGCTCTGCAATTAAATTAGATTTTTTAATGATATGCTTTATTCAGATCAGTCCCTGGTGGGGCTCCTAAGACAGGTGACCTATTGACTTAGGAGTTTGAGCATTCAAACATGGCGTGAAAATTGTGTTAGCATCAACAGATTTTAGTGATCCACAAACATCTTGAATATACATGTGCTTACCTTTTTGCATCAAACCGGTGCTGGCATGACATCCATTAGCCATGCATGATTGCACTTGTGAGTACATTCAGCTTTTAAAATGAGCTGCAGATCGCTGCTATCCGCTGGAGAGCGTGCATATTGGGCATTATTGCTGACTGCTTGATGTTGTTTCTTGCCATCTGTGACTTGCAAACTCTGGGTGAAGCAACATGGGTGTGTTTCCTAATTGGTGCGAGAGTTTCCAGGCATTCAATAGCACCTCCGCAGCTTTTCATTTAACACAACTTTTCACTTAATTCAACTTTTCACTTGACTTTAGGAAGACTCATTCTGCATTCAAGATGTTTAAAATTAAATTTACAAGCAGCAGTTGCTCTACAGCTCTACAATTGATCCAGGCTTCAGCTAGGAAGCAAAGCTCAGTGTTTTACAGACTTGTGGTACTACGGTACAGTGATGGAATCATTCAGTAACAGTATGGTGATCAACGATTACCATATCAGTCCATATAAGCTGCAAATGCTCTTCATAACAGACATATGAGAGAATGAATTCAGGGACTGGATAAATATGAACATTATTATAAATTTCCATGTCATTTGAGGCATAATAAAGCTTACGTGATACAATGTTGTGAATATGTGTGTACATATGTATGAATCTAAATTATTTATTTGCCAAGCATCTGTAATTTTCTGCAAATCTGTGTTTTTCAGGTTAGTGGATTCACAAAAGCTTTGCCACCTGCAATCTATTGCTACAAATCATTGTTACTGATGTGCATTCTCTTTCATTTGTTGGCCTGTGTGATTTAGTGAAGAAGCAGAAAAAAATGCGTTGTTCCTGCCAGATCTCGATTACCGAAAATTACATTGTATTTGATGCAAAGCTTACTCGAAAAAATACAATGAAAAATAACGTAACTGTATATTTTCATGTTTTCTCTGCTGAAAATGCATCTTTTTATTCATTCATTTTATTCATTCATTATTTTTGACTCAGACAAAGTATGTTGAAAGCACATGTGATTTGGCAACATGCTTGAGCAAACTGATCAAAGTGTAAATCTGTCACTGACTAATATAAACAATTCTTACAAAATACAGGGCGCCTTTTTGACCTAACATCAACTAACAATGAGCCAATGTATTTTTATTAATTAACAGCTAATTTTATTAGTTAACAGCTAATAAGTCTTGGCCTAATGGTTAGAGAGTTTGACTCCTAACCCTAAGGTTGTGGGTTTGAGTCTCGGGCCGGCAATACCACGACTGAGGTCTCCTTGAGCAAGACACCGAACCCCCAACTGCTCCCCGGGCACCACAGCATAAATGATACCCACTGCTCCGGGTGTGTGTTCACGGTGTGTGTGTGTGTGTGTTCACTGCTGTGTGTGGGCACTTTGGATGGGTTAAATACAGAGCACCAATTCTGAGTATGGGTCACCAAACTTGGCTGTATGTCACGTCACTAAAGTGGTACCCTTTTTACATCATATTACACATGGTAATACTTTTAAGTAAAAAAAAGTCTCACGTGTGCAGACGAACACATACTCGTCTCTGTCTGCAGCGATCTATGCTGGGGTTTGCAATTACTCTGAGCGCTCGAAGTGCTGGAATCTGGAGGAGATCCAATCTAGTGGCATAATAACTTGGTGATTCAATAACTTGTGATGAAGGACACAAACTTGTGATGTGCTCTTCCCCTCTGACCTGGATGAAGAGATTGGAAAGCTGTCTGATTTAGTGCAGCTCATACACACCTCAGAGATGACTGATGCCAGCGTGCTCAAGAAACCACCTGTTGCTATGCTATAAAACTTTTCATTATCAAGATTTGGTTTGTTCTCGTCAGCAATAGAAATATGCTAAGCTGCTTGTGACTTATATTTGTGTCTCATAGCATCTTAAAAAAAATAATAAATTAGTGACTATCCAAGAAAATCAAGGTTTTACTCTCCATAATTTAATAAGAATGAATTTTGAGTGCGCATGAATTGTGGGAATTGGGTTTTTGTTTTCCTGGGGTTTTTTAATTGTCAAACTCGTTCATTGACAGCATCAAAATGAATCTTTTCTACTGGATCTGAATCTGACTACACACATCTCAGTTTACCAAGTAATTTTCTCTGTGACACTTTTAGACACTGAATTTTTTGTTGTATTTAAAAGAATAATTTTCCAAGGCATTATTTTGTATTCAAAATAAAAAATCCATTACCCTGATCATGTTTATCTGTCAAACTCTAAAAAGAACTAAATAAAAACTAAATGAAAGCAGCCCACAAATATGACACATGTACTATATTCAGTCTTCTGAAGTCATGTAAGGCAGGCAGTTGAAATACAGTGGAGAATGAGATTTGTGGTTGGAATGATGTTAAATATTCTGAAACGTGTAGTGATGCTGACTGTTGTTATTTTTATTAAATGTAACCTGACAAAACAAAGTAGTTACACCACAATGCCCTACAGCACAACGCAATAAAAAAACGACCTTTCCGTTCACAAACACCCAGCGGAGATAAAAGAGCCTAAATGGACAGAAATCCTACACAGGAGATCTGATCTTCCCATTGCACATGACACCAAGACGCATGTTGCCCACTTCATGTCTGGATTTCTCCAGCTGCTTGACTCCTAATGAGGCTGGGAAGGTTTGTTTACCGTTCATCACCTCGTTGCAGCTTTGTCCAATTTGTTCATGACCTCTGCCTTCCCGGCTCACATGATGAAACGGCTCTTCAGGTGTGCTTCACCAAACAGGCTGCATATTCCCCGCTGGCTTATTAAAAGCATATTTGCATTTCAGATTTGTTTCCAAACTTCACAAGCTTCTTGTTTTGGCCTCTCTCCACCGCACGAGCCGGCGAGAGAGCGTCGATTAATGACCATACAGAGATTCTCATTTGACACCGAGTCACTTTGGAGTTTAATACAAACTGCAAATCAGGTGTCGCTTTGAGCTAAAATGTCAGCTTCCAAACGCACTTCACTTTCAAGTCCAGCCGGAGTGTCAGATGTGAGATCAGTTAGCGTTTGTTCCCGGAGGATTAGAACATTCCCATTATCTGTCAGTGCTGAATTTTTAATTCATTTTCAGGCAGGCAATTGTTTCAGATTTGAAAAGCACTTCCTTTAAACTGTCATGCTTCAGTTAAAAAAAAAAAAAAATGCCTGTAATTACATCAAACAAGATGTTCTAATATCAGTATGCAGCACACGTGTAATATTTTTAAAATTAAATTTGAATATTATTCATTTTTTGCTGTATTTACAGGACGCTGTCTCAGGAGGTTTTCTTCCCGGTGAAATTATTTACTGCAGCAGAACTATTCATGTTTAACCTGTGCTTTTTCCCAAAGCCACAGGTCTCGACTGAAACTGACAGAGAACCACAACACGGTAGGTGATCTTGTCTTGAAAACTTCAGCGTGATGAGAGAGAGTGTGTTTGATGCAGGTGAGCTCTGCATGCAGTCTCAATCTCAGCTGTCAGCTTCTGCAAAAGCATCTAGATATGAAACCTACACAGACATGTGGAACGGTTTTATTTGGGCTCGGGGCACAGAGGGATTCGATTGGTTAGGGATTACCAGGAAAACGTTTAAGTGACTTCATCATCTCTATCATGATTTAAGATGCTCCAGTCTGTAGCTGCATGTCAGAAAACATTTCAAAAACTGTATGTAAAGTATTTCAAAGTTCAGGTCTTGATAATCTCTGAGTCTTACCAGCCTGTAGTCCTGAAATGAAGTGTGTCACTGTAGACACTAAAGAGATTCACTCAAAAACATTGACTCATTCCAAACCCATAAGACTTGTAGAAATAACCTTTGACTGCTGATTTCTTCCATGAGGAGGATCTTCAGAGCAGCAGCACTAGTAATGGAAGTAAACCTTTCTGAAATTTTAAATCAGATGGTTCGCCAAATGATTTAGATTTCGAAGCACTTGAAACCACACACAAATGTTTGATTGAAAGCATAATACAATAAATACAGTAAGTAACAAATCATTAAATACTATTAAATATGAAGTGTATGTATAATGTTTTTTTTTTGTTGTTTTGTTTTACACAGGGCTTGACTATTATCTACAACTACAGATGTGTCTTTAAAATGTCTACAAATGTTTAAAACTGAACTAATTTTGTTGTAAAACCATAGGTTCATGGTTTCACCTTTAGAGCGACAAACAATTTATATTTCAAAACAGGTTTGACGTAACAGTAATGAACCCTCGTTTGCTGAAATCATGTGACTTTAGCAGTCTGTCAAAGCAGTGCTTCAAAACATGGCACACAATTGACTCTTATTGTTGAGCTGGGGAGTGAGTTTTGAGCTCTGAAAGTTACAGTCTTTCATAGTGTTTTCATAGTTCATTGAATTCATCTCTGAAGATCAAGGACAATTTGAGTCCTTATGATTCTTCCTGTAAACTATACACAAATTACTTCTGCTCACAAATGCACAGGTTAAAGCTGCAACTAACAGCTTGTTATCTGGAGACCAGTTTGGCTTGTGTATTTCTTAGGACTTTAATTTAGGCTTATGACAATTCTGACCTATTTCCAGCCCCTTTCACATAATAAACTCCAGCACACGCTGAGATATTAAGACGTGCATTCATCCACATGGTTCCTCTAAAGCAGGTTTAGTAGCCTGGGGTCCCATGTGTTTCAAATGATCATGAAGACATTAGGAGATCTGCTTTTGAAGACAGAATCATGTAGTCGAGCTGTTCATTTACACGATCTGGGATAATGACACAGCTCTCGGGTCTTGGAGTTAGCCTTTGCTCTGATGAAGAACTCCTTGTCTGTTCACCAGCTCATTTTAACAGCTTTGGTGGGTCAGGAACTGGTTAAGAACCTTTACATCCCATTAAATGACCCGTCTCACCACCCCGCCAACACCAGCCACGTTAAAAAGTTCACAAGGGCCTCTTTGTTGAAGGTGTTTTGACTGATATGAAGCACTGTAATTACGGTGAAGGGTTTTGTTGAAGTCGATGTAGATTAATGAGTGGACACAAACTGAAAGCACACTTCAGTGCAGTGCACTTACATAGACGCAGTCCAGAAGTGTTGTTAGAGTGCAAAAGCTTGTGTCTGAAAAAGCACAAAATAGGGTACAACACAGCTGAAGTGTGGTAAAAGACTCTTTACAATGAAGACAGGGACCAAAGCAAAACATTCTCACTCCCAACTCGTCACAACTTGGCATCACTATTTTAAGATTAACACACTGGGTTTTATTTATTATTTTATTTTTAGTGTGTAGTAAAAATTGATTGCAGATTTTTTTGTCAATGCAACTGTTATTGTGTCATTATATGTTTGGGTATGGTTTTCATTTAAACATTTCGGTCCCACTTTATATTAAGTGGCCTTAACTACTATGTACTTACATTTTTGGCATTTGGTACAATGTAGTTATGTACATACATGTTTTTACATTGTACTTATATTTTAAAAAATACCTGCATGTAATACATCTGTTGGGTAATTACATTTATAATTACACTGTTGAACCCATCCCTTACACCTTAAACACCTCAACCCTACCCATACCACCAAACCTGTCCCTAACCTTACCCATATTCCACCTCAATAGCAGCAAAAGTGTTCTGCAATACTGAACACAATAAGTAACTTATTTTTTGATGTTAAAATGATGTTTTGATGTTTTGATGTTTTAAGGCCACTTAATATAAAGTGGGACCAACATTTCTAAGCACTTCCCTTACCCCTAAACCTAACAATTTTTCAATATAAAACAGTATAAAACTCAGGACATAAAAGACAGATATAACTACAGTAACAAATTATTTAAAAATGACAAGTATTTCAGGTCTTCCAAGCCCAATGATTTATAAATGTGAGGAAAAGTGATCATAGTTTCCATCTGCCTTAAAGCTCAGATTCAGAAATGACTGCCTGAAGAAACATTACGTCAGGTTTGATTGTGAAATGTCATTGGCTCTTGTGTGTCTCGTGACCGATTACTGTATGTCATGCTAATGCTCAAATTTATCTTTTGAATGGGTATGACTGTGTAAACACAGCAGGAACATTTTCAGCGATTAAAGCCATAAATTCACTGTGTTCCTCACATAAAGATATTGTATGGCTTCAGAGGATTTGGAATACAACACACAAGTTTTTTATAATAATTTTATACTTCAATGTCTGTACAATTTCTGTACTTTTATCTGCCTGTTATGTGTTTTATATTGTTGAGAAGTGGGTTAGGTGCTCAAAATTACGTATATAAACATATTTCTACTTTTACAAATGCATGCAAAGAATTCATTGCGATTGGATCTGATGTATAAGGCAAACAATTGAAAGCAATTGAAAAATGCGCCTTGAAAAATGAGGCTAACGGGGTACAGGGAGTTAAAAAGTGATGCCAAGGGCTCCTGACCCAACATTTAGTTAGTAAGTTTTGAAACAACATATTCATGTAGCTAATGGGAATCACTCAAAGCATGCCATGCAGTATAGCCAGATTTTAAACACAGCTTTTAAATGAGAGATAATGAGCCAATATGTTACCCTGCAGCACAAAAGCAGTCATAAGTAGCACAGGTTTGTAGCAATAGCCAACAACACATTGTATGGGTTAAAAAATAGTAATATGCATAGCTAAGAACTTAATTTGGACAACTTTATAGGCAATTCTCTCAGTATTCTAAATTATTTATTTATTTATTTGCACTCTTAGATTCCAGATTTTCTAAAAGAGTTGTACAATATCTCAGACAAATATTGTCCTATCCTAACAAACATACATCAATGGAAAGCTTATTTATTCAAATGGACCCTTATGGTTTTGTGGTCTAGGATCACAAATATCTCCAAAAAGATGAAAAAAAAAGATCAAATGATGTTCAAAAAATTATGGCTCTGGAGATGCTAGAATTAAAGGGATACTCCACCCCAAAATTTAAATTTTCAATTTGGGGTAGAGTATCCCTTTAAGGTGAAATCAGAATTCCTGTGGGCTCATATGAAGATCACCTAAAATTGATTTTTGATTCCTGAATTCTTCTGTATGTTTCATAAAAGTTTCTCTCATAAACCACACTGTGTAGAGACACAAACACACTAATAAAACACTACCTTTATTTGTCAGGCAACAAAGCTACAACTCAATCCAGCGCAATAACCTACAAGCTAAAGTTTTTTCTTTGCTTTCTTTGCCTCTGTATCCATCAAAAACAGCGGTCGGATGTGCTTAGCTAGCAACATAACTTTGCACACCTTTGACAGAATCATCAGGATCTCGTACACAGCGTACGTTCCTTCATAATGATGGCTACCATTCTTTCATAAGTCAGAGAGACTCGTTAATTTATCCTCCTCAAACCCCCCGCTGAAAGACATTCACACTTCAGCCTCATTCCTTGGGCATTTCTACCATCTGATATGACAAGCCATAAATCAGCCGCGGTGGGCTGACACGTTAGCGGCGAGCCCCCGGTACGAGGCGGCCAGCGGAGACTTCTCGCTCAAATAACAACTTGCTGTGGAAACCTTTTATTCACACTGAATCAACCAGGAATTTGTGGGCTCAATAAATCATTCAGTCAGTAGGCGGTATGGCAACTCTGACAATTTTTCCATTTTGATGATGAACGTATTGGTGGTAAAAGGGAATGAAGTATACACTTACATTTGCATTTATTTTCTTGGCCGATACTCTCTTACCTAACCGTGGTTGAGCATAGAGATTAAAAATAAAGAGTTGTTTGTGTTTGTTCAACTTAGATGAAGGTCAAAAGCTTGTAGCAAAGGTACTGACTTGGTCTTTTGTTGCTTAGCGCTGCATAATGAATTGTATTTTAATCGTGATTTCTGTTTCAGTCTATTTATTAAGCATAACCGTCAGTGATATTAGCCTGCTGATTATTTGTCCTGAAAACGTTTCATTATAATTTGGTATTTGCATTATCCTGCATTGGTAACAAGCCACCACAAGTTTTCATTTATTTTATTTTTTCCAGCTGCCAGATGTCAAGAGCTTAGATCCCCCCATCAGAGCTTTTTCATAAATTTATACATTTTCTGCCCAGTGGTTTATGTAATCTTCACAGCCTGACAAACATTCACACTTGCTTTCTCTGCTTTATGAAAAAAAAAATTTAAAAATTTTTTGCTGATGATCTGAAAACACTGGCTAACAGTTAAGTTGGAGTTTAGTAAGCTCTATTGGGATATTTTGCTTATGTAAAACGCAATACAGACAGTCTGTTTTCTTAAATACTGGCTGTATTATGACTAAATTTGTGAGCAAACCATGTGATCTCTCTTGATTTGTGATTATTTGAAAATGGAACAATTTTGTTGACATATATAAATAAATAAACAAACAAATAAATAAATAGGGCAATACAATTAAAATGACATTAATTAAGATTAATAAACATAATATTTTTTGAGCAAACCAAGATTAACCATTTAATCATGCTTTAATTACGCTATCATGCAGCCTGAGTTGTTTCAGTTGAATTTCGACCTATAAATGACATGCATAACAGAACAAACTGCCGAGAGAGTTGAAATCCCCATTTCAGGGTTTTTTTCTTCAAATGATATATTTTCTTCACAGTAGTTTACTTAATATTACCAACCTGGCAACCATGTGCACATGCTCTCACTGCATTACGGGAAAGCACTGATGACCTGAAAACATTGCAAACAAAGTTGAACAAACTGTGTGTGGTCACTTTGTTGGTCAGATATCTCATACTCGATGCTCATTAACACTCCCTTTGGACAACTAGAAATCCACAGGAGTGGTTAACACGTGTTGGAGGAACTCTGTATGAGCAGGTAGAGTTGAGCTCCAGACCCTTGATCACTCTTATAGGGATGAATCAACCTGCACACATGAGGCACTCATGTTCCTAAACTACTCTTGAAGCCATGAGAGACATTACTTCACCTAACAGTGAACTGAGGGTGAGTGTGAGAGCTTCATGTTGGGATTGATCGAATCTCACTTAAGGCCTTTTCCTAGGAGACGAGCTGGAACTGGGTAATTTGAACAACCTTTGTGCTCCATTAAATAATTAGGCCAGACTAAGAGCACAGCCCTGGAGATCCTCCACCATGATCAACAGTCTGAGATGGGACCCTCTGGGGATTATTGCCCAGGGACCCCAAGGTCAGCCAGACATGATGGCAAGATGGAAAACCATTTCAGACTCTGCAGTCTTAACTTCTGCAGAACGGATCAACGAGAGGAAGTCAGTCTATACTGCTTTTGAAAGTATTTAGGCCATTGATAAATGACATCAGAGTTCAGCTGCGTTCAGATCCAGACTAAAGCAAGGATCTCAGTGGATGAGATCTACAGTGGATATTCCTGAAACTGAATCCTCATACAGAGTAATGACTCCAGTAAATCAGATCCTTTGATGGAAAGTAAATTTGGAAATTTTACGAAGAAAATTCCTCTGGTTTAGACAGTTATTCTGCACATGATTTAGAGAATATTCTCCATATTTTAATCAATTCACTGCCCTATATATCTGCACATGTAATGCCCCAGTTCAATGTAAAAACTAATAAATGAAGTAGATTTTAAATAAAATCTTTAAAATCTTTTAACCAAGGTTTCAGTACCTTGGTTTTTAAACACTGTGAGGATTTATAGCCAATCAACAATACATATATATAATATATATATATCTATATATATATATATATATATATATATATATATATATATATATATATATATATATATATACATATATATAAATCATCATTTAATAAACAAACTGTAAAGTATCAGTTACAGAACATTATCAATTTTACACCATTTTATTTCAATAAACTTCATCCCAACATTCATTCCATTAACCCTTAATTACAAATGCCTCATTTAGCTGTGGCTTCATTTATGAGATATTTATCTCAAAATGTTTCTCGATCACTCGATTTGTTCAAATTTGTTGTTTAAAATGGAAGTTTTTTTCCCCTTTTTTTCTGAGCAAATGCATGCACACACATACAAAGTAGCTAGGGTATTTTCTAGTATATAATCTTTTCAACTGATCCTGTCTGCTTTGCCCCAGAGATCTTCCCCTGAATGATCTGCTGTGCATCCGATCAGATCTGAACCAATTCAGCCTCCACTGACTGTAAAACACTGCCCAGCCGAGAGGCCAAACACAAGTAAATATGCATGAAAATCAGTACATATCTGGCACCGCAAGAAAGAGCAGTGCCTGGAGTCTTCAGCTCCATTTACTACTGCTGATTTATTTATTTTACACTATCACTGCAGACTGGGCTCTTATGGGAGAAGAAAAAATGCCTTGTTCAGCAAATTAGCTGTTGTTTTCGTCCCCAGTTCTTTGTCGGCGGTACATAACAGTCCTCTGACAATGAGTGGAAAATAGATATTTTACCAGAGTCTCAGAGGAAGCATAGAGTGTATTGGTTGATTCAAGTCCATCCATCCAGCTCTTGTCAGTTTGTCTCTTAATCGTCGGAGCTGCATGGCAGGTCTCTCTACCGCACGGCCAGGACTCCTCTGAGAGGCTGTCTGCTCCAGATAATGACCCGTCTCTGGGATCCAGCCGGATGATGGAGCTGGAGTGGTGAACTGGTCCATCCTCAGAGCTGCTGTGTCTTCATCTGAAGTTCAGTCGCTTCCCTTGAGGAGTCGAGTGAAATCAAATACTGGCTTCATGAAAGCATTAATGATCTGAGGATGACATTCATCTTATTTCCAAGCCAATATAAATAATAGAACATTTTACTTCTGAATAAACTGTTATTTTTAGAGATAAGCAATAATTGTCTTTGAAAAAAATCCAATACAAAAGTAAGATTCAATTGGTAAGGAAATGTATTCTGAATGAGTAATTATCCTCACACACCTGCTGGTAATAGATAAGTGTGTGAGAAGGCTCTTACTGCACTTGCTGAGCGAGGAGACATTCAGTCCTTTTCTCTTCTAATAGAGATGGCTTCCTGTGTCTTGACAAATGTTTATCTCCAGGTCAGTGGCACTCAGTTTATGCCAACATATTGTATATTATTTATTTATTTACACCTGAGGTGTTATTGATCACGTTATTTCTTGTACATCTACACGTTATTTAATTCGCTGTCCTTGTGGTCTTGGTTATGTTTGTAAATCATCATGCCAATTAATTAGTGAACATAAGATAACTATTGGATGCATTGATTGCAATTACACTGTAACTATTTTGGACTGTTACCCATCAGATTAATCAATTGCTTTAAATGATGAAGCGTTATTTAATCTGATGTTAGAGAACATTGGCATTTATGTTAAATGTAGTGTTTCCATGTGTTGTTATAGGTGCATTGATGAATTGTGTCACTGTTTGTTACTGGTGAGCTGTGATGTGGTCTTTAAACACAGTGATTGGTCATGATAGATTTTAAAGTTGAAATGTGTAAAACACACTGAAAGTGGGATGAAACATGCAATATTACAGAGCTAATAAAGCGCAGCGATGTTGATTTTAATTTATTATATTTCGTTCATGTACATGTACGGATTAGGTTAATAAGCACTATAACGACATTCACAAAGCAGTCTGGAGAGGGATGATTTGCACAGACATAAATGTATTTCAATTTAGATTTTGATGCGCGTTACCTTGAAAATAAAGAAGTGGTCTGGAGAGGAATGATTAGCTCAGATGTTGGGAGAAAAGAAGACTTATGTTCAGTCTAACATCCAAACACACAGCAGCGGGATAGTTTACGAGATGTTGCTGACATTACAGCTGCTCGAGCGCGGAGAACATGGAGGAAAACGTACAAACCAACAAACACGCTGAGAGAGGAAACCACGGTAATGCAGTACTGTCAATCAGCAGCTGTGGGCGGGGCCTAAGCAGTGTGATGTCATATTGCTCAGAGAATCAACATGGCAGGCCTAGTGAGTGGATTTAGACTGATTGGTTTAAAGGGGTTAAAAACTGAGGAGTGGGTGGATTTTTGTCATTATAGGGTGGTTGTGTTCAAACACTGCCAACACACATTTATGTCCAAACACCATAAAAAATTAATAAATTAAAAAAAAAAAAGTTGATTTTGCATAATAGGTGCCCTTTAATGGTTTTAATTTTAGTTTAATTTTAATTAACTATAATAAACCTGCAACAGCTTTATTTTTGTTTTTATTTTTTGTTTTATTTTTGTTAAATATTTTTTTAATGGTAAATCTTTTTTTTTATTTAATTTTTTTGTTTTTTTTTATTTTTTTCCTAAGCATCTTGTTTGTCCAGTGGGGCAAAGCTTCAGCACCAATCTGAAATAACCACACGAAGGGGAACAAATGCAAGCTGAAAGGTTGTCCTGGTTTTGACTACCACTATCAATATTCCACATTTCAGTTCAGTTTCATTAGGTGCGTCATTCATTAGAAAGCATATCTTCCCAGTTCATCATTCTTTGACATTCAATTAAGTTTCATTAGGTGCGTCATTCATTAGAAAGCATATCTTCCCAGTTCATCATCTCTAAAACCAGAATTATAAAACATGACGGGCAAAGGGACGATAGATAAGAGCTTGATGGGTGTCGCAGCAGACAGATTCACTGATCTGTAAGATGTGTTGTTGTCAGTATACTTTGACTCCAGTGGAGCGCTTTCAGCAAAGAGCCATCAAAACTGACATAAGCGACCACCGAAGGGGAACAAATGCAAGCATGAAAGTTGTCATTTGCGACCACCGAAGGGGAACATACTAAACTAATCTAACACCATGACTACAAACTAAATGCAATATGTGGACAATATTCCCAGTAGTTTGATTGAACATTTCTAAAAGGCATCGCGGAGTTTCCTCAATAAGAGGTTAAAATTATTGTAACACCAGTTTCACGCTGTTGCTGAAAAGCGCGTCAGATTGCTGCTGTAATTCAAGCGCAGATAACTGCCTCTCACTGAGTAAACAGCCGGAGCATCATCACACTCCTAACCTTTGCTTTATGTGTCGTCACTGTTTTGCAGAGGAGAAGAAACATTTAGCAAAAGTTTGAAGCTTTAAAGCATTGTTGCCACAAAGCCTAATGATTCCAGGCAGGGTATAATTGATTTTAAAAGAATAGATTTGCATTGATCAGAAACGATTTCAAAGCAAGAAAGATTCGAACACACACATCCTGCTGAATATTAACCAGCTATTTCAAGAGTTACTATAAAAGACATACACTTTGAAACATTATAATCAAAGTGTGGGTTTTCAATGTAGATAAATATTGACCCTTAGAAGAGTTCATTTTGTGGCATATAGCATTATCAATTTGTGGATTGGGAGTAAGCGTCCTGTGAAGACCAGAGGTTGGTTACCATCAGCATTTCAGTCCAGGTGGGGGGGACACTGTCAGCCATGTGAGGGTCAGACTTCGATTACAAAAAAAAAAAAAAACTAATGTGTGTTAATGTTACTGTGAAAAAAACTGTTGGTGCTAGGGTTCTTTCCATATTTTATACTGTGGAATTCGGCTCATGTTTCAACCAGGCTCCCGATCGAATCTTTAATTTGTCTGGTTCACGCTACATAATAAAGAGCTGCTTTGTCTTAGACCAACATTAGAAGATGTTTCCACCTCATCTAATGCTCTTTTTGTTTTCTGTTTATAAAAGATCCTGTTCCTATTTCAGACACCGGTGAGAAATGGTGAGAAAGACTGCAAACCATTGCAAACATTTCAGTGCATGAGTAAACTGTCCAAATGAATCAAACTGAAACACGAACAATTCCAGAGCACTGGAGCAAACCTGTCTGACTGATCAGATCAGCTGAGTAAATCTGGCATCAGTAGTTCTAACTTTAAACTGCTGATAGAAAAGCCATGACTTGATTGTTGAAATATTATGAGAAAAGGAGTCTTAGCTTGGTATAAGGTCATCTTCATTGACATGTATGGATTTATTAGTAATATTTTATTGGGACACAGTAAAATAGGTTCAGCAAGAATACTAGCATCAACTCTATGCTAGTGTCCAAATATGTGTACATTATAACGTACAAAAGCATCTGAATGTGTTCATGTTCAGCTGTTCAACAATATCCTGATGATATACTGGAAAAAAAAAATAAAATAAAAAATAAATAAATAAATAAATGAAGGTGACCTGTGATCCTGGTGGCTCTGCTCAAGTGCACATGCTACAGATACAACTCTTCTTCATTTTGCTATTATTATGGTAGGTAATAGGTCAAAGAACCAATACAGACTTTTTTAATCTGCAATCCTATTATTTCTCAGTCATATGCACCTTTCACTGTACTGTAAGTTTGCCATTCTTGATTTTATGGCACAAAGCAAACAGTCCTGCATTCCCCGAGCTGTCGCTCTCTCGCTCCACAGCTCTTATCTGACACACGCCAATAACACGTGTCACACACATTAGCCTCTCAAATGGACCAGCATCACTTAATTAACCGCAGAACTGAGATCAGCGTCTCTGGAGGACAGAAGGGGATGGATAAACAGCATCTGTGGAGCTTCGTCATTCTGAACGCAGTCTGTCTGATAGAAACGACGGAGAAATAACCTGATGGTTCGAACATGCTCTGAATGATAAACCTGAGCGATTCCTGAGTAACTGGGATGAAGATTCAGTGTGTACTGGGAACAGGAGCTGTGCACACCCATCTTTGACTGTAACAGTCATGATGCTGATCTAATCAGTTATGATAAATCTGATATAATCAGTTCTGAAATGGTCTTAAACAGATTAGATGGCAGTGCTGGCAAGATTATTCACAAACTGTAGTTCGTTACTGATTAAAAATTACATGAAAAAATTACATTACACATTTTAGATAATATAATCAGACTTTAGATTACTTTTGACATAATGCATGTGTTTTTCACATTGATTTCAATAGGATAATCTTGTACCATATTTAATGAAAAATAATAAAGAAAATGTTTCGTTCATTGTTATTAATATAATAATTAAATAATAATAGATGCAAAATGACAATAAATAATTGTATTGTTGAACACTTACTAAAAAAGATTAAATATTTTATTTGTTTATCTGCATGTCATGTGACTATTATTCAGCGTCAGAGAACTGTGAACATGCAAATGTGTTCAATATTAACGTTTTATTTTTTTTTACTTTCAAGTAAATATGTTATGTGAAAAAGTTTCAGCTGACAAAAACAGTTTAGTAATCCCTGAATTACATATAAATAAGAAATAACTCAAATCTGTGCATTTTAATGTGTTTGAAAGGCAAAAGCCTCCCAAATGACATAATAACACATGGTTAAATAACATACTTAGTGATCAGTCAAATAAAAACTAATATGTTCATCGGTAAATGTTGCAGTGTTGAAATGATTAGAAAACACTTCTTAAAACTGAGATGATTTTTGTAAATTGCACCCGACTAGTGACTGATCTCTGTGTAAATGTCAATTGATTGGTCAAATGCTGTGTGGCCTTTCAGTTTTTTGTATATTTTAGAAAGTAACATTTTAAAGATGAAAAAGAAGAATTAGGAAGAATCATTTTTATTGTTATTGTGTGAACAATATGTAATAATGTAATCAATAAAAAACTTAGTTATAGTCTGATTACAAAAAAAAAAGTAATATAATCTAACTACAAGTACTTAATTTAATGTAATCCAGGTTACATGTAATTAGTTAATACCCAGTACTGACGTATGATTTAAGACACCACAGGGTTTTGTTTTTTGGGGAAATCAGCTGACGATTCGCTTACTCACAGTTGTCTCTGCATATACTGCATAAAAATGACACAAATCACCTAAAAGAGGTGTATATTCATACTAAATCTGTACTTTTCAGACTCTAACCACGGTAAATTGCATGATCTCAGGAAGAAGCTCTTTTTGGGTCTGTCCATAACAAGGTTTGCGCTCCCTAGTTGTCTCGTTATATACCTCTGTGCCCTTTCACATGCATGTGTTTAATGTTATTCTTCCCCAGATGTAATTTGTTATCCCTCGTTGATTAATATACAACGCTCTGGACTTGTTTTGCTTACGTTCTCGTATGAGTTACTTGGGATTCGCTTTAAAGAGACATTCCATGTGGGACGAACCTGCAGACCATTAATCTTTTTATACAAGTGCTACCTAAGCAGGGTGCTAATTGGATAACTCATTGTGTCTTGTGAAAACAGAACATCCATAATATCTTTTATCTCAAGATTCGTCTTCCGGGATTTTCGTTTTTTTTCATATGCAAAGAGCCGGACGCATGCATCAATCTTCTCAGGGCACCTAAACTCGTCTTTAATAAGCAGTTTAGGTGGGGGTGGTAAAGCTTCTCTGCCTGCCAAGGATGGTATAAAATGAATACGTAATTGGCTAATTAACCTGAGCCTCTGCAGGGGTTTCATTTGTCTCGATGCTCTTCTCATAATAAAATGTGCTTTAGAGTGCCTTCGTAATTGCATCAACTCTGAGAAATATATAAATAAGCATCTGTTGTAAATTCACTTTCTCAAAGTGACCGAAATGACAGCTTGTTTTTCCCTGCCCTGACGGGCGTATCATGCGAGTTAAGGGCTTGTTTCTGGATGCGAGCTATACCTGATGGATTTATGCTGGGCTCGTAAAAGGTCTGTTTTGTGGCCTTTTTTTTTTTCTGGGACAGTCTCCCTTTCAATAAATCTCAGTGTGAAATAAGTGAGGTAACGCTGAACCCCTCAGGACCCACTGGCGACAGTTTCAAAGGCTGTTAACCTTTCCGTTTTCATTTGGACTCAGATAGTTATGTGGAAGTCACCTTTGGCAAAGAAAAGATGGAAAGGTACCAAGCATTCCCTGATTTCATGTCAAAATCATTCCCCTCCTCAGCCTCCAGTCGTCTTTCATTAGAACGCATTTCAACTGAACGGGATATAACCAGGGTTGCCAGATCAATTTAGCCAGCACAATGGATTGTTCAAAACTCGTCCAAATGTATGAAAAAACCTCTCAAATGAGTATTTATGAGAATACAACAATGTATAGCCTTACAAGTATAAAACCAATGTTAGCCTTTGCAGTCATAATGATAATATTAAGCAATTAACTGATAAAACATTTCCAAAAACCTAAATCCTGGAAGCAGTGTCTCCTGCAGCATCTGTAAGAGTTTAAAAGCATTTGTTTCCCGGAAAATGCAAAACAGTTACATAAGGGGACAACAGTTATGATGTGGCTTTATTTATAAACAAACAGACAGACAGACAAATAAATATCTAGGGCACCAAGACAACATTATTCTTAATGTCTCTGAGAAGGTTGGAATAGGTCTAATGCTTCATAGAGAAGGCAATCTGTTGTATTACATACATCACTATAAGAAGTGATGTGATCAAGAAGTCACGCTTGCACATTATTTTTTTATTTTTCACTCATCAAAATTAAACTTCACAAATTTCAATTTAATTTTTAGGTTATACAGAATTTAACTTATTTATTTATTTATTTATTTATTTATTTTTTTACATTTTTTTGTGTCAATTTAATATAATTTAAGTTGAACTTACTTGTAAAGCCAATTTGATTGTACATAATTTAAGGCAGCAGCTGAACTTAATTTTTAAGTTGTAGTATGTGGAATTTTTTTAGAGTGTTGAATACTATATACAAATCTTCTGCAGATTAAAAAAAGATAATACAGTTTTGCTAACATTACAAAGAAATTACATAATATAATATCACAAGGAAACTATGAAATGACTGAGACAGGGTTAGTTTTCTAATCAAGACTGGAGCTTCAGTTAATAATGGGAGGATTGCATAGAAAGCCCTGTAATCTGAAGCACACACAATACACAGTCATACAAATAATAATACAAAATCATTATACTGAATTATTGTGCTTGATAAAATAAACTTGATATGAATAGCTTGCTAGGATTTTGTAGGCTATTCGTATTTTAACTAACTTAATTTGGTATACATTATTTATTTTGAAAAAATGCTTATATATGTGATTATGTATGTAACTAAGGATGAATACAGTTTTAGTCATGTATTCAAATCATCTTTATTGTCACACCACCAAAACACTGAAGTGTAGTCTTTGGTGCATACTCCAAACAGTGCACTTAAAATATACAAAATATACAGAATACAAAATACAAAATATATGCACATAATACAAAATATACATATAAACATTACAATACAGTATGTACACAGTATATACAAATATATAACGTTACTATCACAGTTTCTGTGATCAGCACCGTCTTATTCTTATTGAAGCTATTTATTGTTGGATGGAAAAATCCATATAGCAGGTGAAGCAGAATCTGCACACCCTGCGAAAACACTAGTTAAGGTGCTCGACAAAGGTCAAAACAAATGAGGAGAAGCGTTGTGAAAAATAATAATATTCCGCCATCACAGACCTTCTATCCGCATGGGATTAGATTTCTCAGTGGACCGCTGAGCTGGCCAGAAACAGGGATTTCTCCTGATGGTTTTCTGAAGTTGTGCGGGACAGACTCGATTCACACGGGATTAAAATCACGCAGTATGTCTGTGAACGATGAACTCCCCCAGTCTCCTCTGGGAAAGCAAGCCCCATCTGAATAGTGCTTTATAACACACTTAAATATTTTCAGAGCTCAGGGTGTGTAGAAGCAGGTGCATCATTTTCTCCAGAGAAGTTATATAACAAGCTATTGATATCTTCCAGTTTAGTAGTTAGTGGTCAGATGACTGAGTGAGTTTGTTCAGTAAGGCTCTTAGTGTTTTTTGAAGAGTCATTGTTTCATTAAGCAAACTAAACTGGACACGGTGCATGTAAAGGCATGTCTTTCAGTCATTATTTTGCCCTCCCGGAAGCCTCTGGTGTTCTGACTGCTAAATACAACTTACATTTTTGTAATTTTGTAGTTGCACCACTAAGCAATATAATTTCATCATTATAAATGTTTATGAAATCCACCCAGATGATTGCAGGCCAGCTCATATTGTGTCCACCCACCTAAGCAAAATTCAATTAAAACCATCAAATTAAGGCCAAATGAGAACAGAGAAGATATGTGTGCAACATTTCATTTGGAAGTGATCAAAAGCGTGCAAGTGCATTGCACTTTTTGACCTTGTTTACCTTAATTACTGATAAATTCAAGTAAAGTCTTGTGACAAGTGAAATGGATGGAAAGTTATCATTTTTCCAGTGTTTCGGAAGGCCTTGATGGTCCTTCATACTTTACCAAAGATGATAGAAATAATACATTATGTATTGTTCTCTGAGTTGAGGTTGATGAGGAGGCACAGCAATATTGCTAACAATCCCACAAAGGACGGTGTCAGGCCTGCTGTCACATCCGAACACTGTACGAGCGCCAAATCGAAGGATGTCCTGAGGACAGGAACAGTTGGCAGGTTACACACCGCTAGACAGGAATGGGTTAGGTCTTGGGGGGACCAGCATTGTAAATGATACCTAGTTATTAGGGCCATTCTGGAACATCAGCAAGCTGTTGTGTCCAACTGCTTCATTACCCTGGTGCTATCTCAGGCTCAAGTTGCAACAAGGACCATAAAACTAGAAAGTGCTGGTGCCAGGTTTCTTTGCAGTTTCTTGCCCTCTGCCGACTTTCACATGATGACTTGTGGGCAGATGGATAGAGAATAACACATGTGAGCGCTCCCTGAACATACACGCGCCACCATCAGCAGATGTGCCAAGCAGGCTGCTGGAAACACACCCAAACCCCCTGCATTCACGCGTTTCTGCTGCACTCGAGGCTGAACCTAACTAAGTTAACACTGCAAATGTCTCATACCGGGTAAGTGCTTAATTGTTCAATTCATAGCTCTTGACCTTGCTGGAATTTAATTAATTAGAGCTGTAGGAAGGTTAATTAGAACTGCATCACAGAAAACCGCTTGTCTTTATTCACCCTGTCAGGTGTTGCACAAATGGTTCGTCACATATTGGATTTGTACACTATTAACATTTTGGGCAGTTGGGTACTTTGTTTGGCACTGAGACTACAGAGGTAACCAGTGATTAGAGATACCTGCTAAATGTTTCTCAGGTAACTGCATGCTTACGAGTTAGCCGAGCTGTTAAAATGTTTTCTGAGCATTTCCCATTCTGGCATTGGTTGGACAAACAGAGAATTGCACTATACTCTTACACCTTTGGTTGAGTCAGCGTTACTGTATTGGGTTGGTCAAGCCTCAGAGTTAGACTTTTTAGGATAATATAACTTGCAAATAATGTACATGGTATGCTATGGTGGCAGTCGGGAAATAGAGTTGAGTGAAAAACAAAAACAAAAAAAACAACTAAACTCTAATGAAACTACAATCATGTGAGCACTTTAAATAAAGTACGTAAATTTTGTATTTTTGTACAACATATAAAACAAAGACAAGTAGATGCTGATTGGTGCACCATGCCTGAATGTCATTTTAACCTGAGGAAATAATTGATCTGTTAAGCATATTGAAGATCACAGATTTTAGTATTACAGTCTACCTCTGTCATTCACATGGATATAAAATGGCTAATCATTTTGAACATCAGAATTGTATGAAATATTGTCTTGTTCTTAAAATATCCTCTTTTTCATGTTTGCCACATTGTGCTTACAAGAAACAGGCCTATTCTGGTCATTTAGTCATTCTGGGCCACACCCCAAAATATATCGGCCCATATCTATAACCTTTTGATAGCTTTTTCACACATTTCAATTCCACAATGATCAGTGCAGTGCAAGTTATTATCCCCTGAAGTTTGGTTGGCTGTTGACAGCCATATTTGTTGACTAATACAATAACATACCATGGCTCATTTTAAAGCAACTTGGTGTGTATCTTGAGAATGATTCAGTTGTTTATGCATATCACGTTTCCATAATTTTGGATATTGTATTGAGCAGATATAGGTCAATTAGTCAAATGCCTGCAAATTGAACCAACGGTCAACCGTTAAAAAAAATAAAATAAATAAAAAACAATGTTTTTCAGAAATTTCAAAATTACTGAAAATTGTCCCAGGCTTAAAGTGAAATTGTAAGCATTATCGCGCCGCCTAGTGCCTGATGCTGCATGTGGGGAGTCTGAGTAATGGGAGGATTGGGAACCAATTTTAAAATCTCTACGACAGACTGTCTGTGATGCCCACAAAATTTTGGGCAGAATAATAATAATTGGCACATCAGTACAAATACAGTAGGATTCCAGTATCTACTGAGTTTGCATCTTTAAAAAGAAAAAAGACTTTGTTGTTGTTTGATTTTTATCATGTTTCTACAGATGGGTGGGATTCTGCATATTTGAATACGAGCCATATATGAGAGATTAACTTTAAACCCTAGGGACCTTGTAACTTGTGCTTGCAACTTCAAGGCTAACATGAGTCTCTGTTCACATTTCCCCAGAGCACACGGTTCCAGCATCTCAGACCTCCTGGAATCTACGAGCTGCATATGTTCCTCTCTCGCTGAAACACCTGATTTAAGGAGACATTCACTGTGTGGAATGCAGAGCTGTGTGATTTTCCATCCTCTCGATGTCTGTAACTGACAGGCAACACTGAAGGCAGAATGAATGTGCCTTGCTGTATTATGGCAGGTGCGTGTTGAGCATCATAAATATAGCAGGTAAAAACAGCAGCTCGTACTGAATTTTTGATGTACATGTTTGCTCTAGTTTTAAGATGTTTGTTGTTTTGTATTGAGTGGTTGCCCAGGTTAAAAATAAATAAATAAATAAAAAGTACACTTCCATAATGCACTTAAAGTGCTCTATTTTTGCGCACTAATTTTGTACTAAATACACTAAAAATTATTCATTAGTATTCTTAAGATAAACTTAAGATCAACTAAGTGTACTTAACTAGAGAAAAATGCAAAAACTGAAGAAGTGTATTTGATTTTCGTTCACTTTATTTCCGTGAAAATAGCTGCCGTTGTTGTGCAATAGAACATTCAAAACAGGCTCATTAAAACAAACGCACACACGAGATGAAATATGCGTAGATCTTTACAAAACACATTTTGATTATAAAGCCTGTGAAAATCACACACACAAGATAAATGCACTCAAAGAACGCTTAGATTATGGACTGGGTTGAGCGAGCGGAGCTGAATCTTCAGAAAGGCGCTCAGTGCTCTTAAGGAAATATTTCCGCTCCCCTCACAAGCGCTAACAGGAATGCTCAAAATAAAACGCATTTGTCAAGTAAATAGCAGCTTTAATTTTCTCCTTATGTTGACTCCATTTCTACTACACACCACCGTTCCCCGCGGGTCTCCCGCGAAATTTTTTGACTGCCCACACCCGCCCGCAGCAAAGGTAAACCCACCCACTCCCGCAAGATTTGCGTTGGGTCCTGCGGGTCCCACGGGAGCCCAAACCCAATGCAGCCCTCTATACTCAACTTAGTTATAAAACTTGGTTACATACATAGTATGTAACCACAGTGTAAGTACATATTGGTACATAGTATCTACAGCTGTAATATTTCTGTAACCCACAGGATGGTACAAATGTGTAACAGGACATTGGTAACAACACTTTTTTTTCACTTCACTATGTACTAGTGTAACATGAATTATATACAATGTACTACATTTTGCAACAACATGTATTAGAGCAATTGGAACCATTTGATCCAGGGGTTGGAGATGGGTAGGTTTAGGGGTTTAGATGGGATCCAGGGGGTGGAGACGGGTAGGTTTAGGGGTTTAGATGGGATCCAGGGGGTGGAGATGGGTAGGTTTAAGGATATGTAAAGTTGGAGGAGTTGGATCTGGAGTTGGAGTTCGTAACCCCTCAGGAACTTTCCACTTGACATATGGAAAGTACTTACACAAACCATTCAGTGGGTTGTTACACAGTTACACAGTAGTTACACAGACATTACAGCTGTAGATACTATGTACCTATGTGTACTTACACTGTGGTTACATAGCATGTACACATCTAGTTACTATGTAAGTACACAGGTATAAGAGACAATATAAAGTGGGACCTAAAACTTAGTTACAACTGTGCTATTTTGGGACACCATGAATATGAACTAAAATGTGCTTTTAACATACTATCTCTGTATTTAAAAAACGTATAAAATAATAAATGTATAAACATAAAACTTGGACATAATTTTTCACATCTTTACGTCCATACGCATTATCTAAACAGTTTATGAGACAACTCCTTAACAAAGACACTGTTGAATCGTGTACATTAGTACTAATAACCCAGTATTATCTAACACGTAACATAATCACAGTGAGTAAGACCATATTCTTGATTGTGAATCCAGGAGAATCTATGTTTTTCTGATGTACCTGTCATCACAGCAGGGAAAGTCAAGGGCATATTATGTTTCCTTTGTGTAAAAACCCTCAGCTGACTTCATGGACAGAGGGCCCATGCTGGTGTGAATACTGCACTGTTACAGCAATCATGCCGTTGCTAGGCCTCACCAATATATGAGTAATTGCTTGCTGTTATTCTGGAAGAAAAGAAGAAAGAGGTGGAGAAAAACTGCCTTTTAGAATAGATGAAGAGATTGGCAGGAAGAAGCGGTTCGTCTTCCCACACCTGCACACCGTGAATGATCATTAATGACGGCATTTCACAGCACTGGAGGAGACTGTATGAGAGTGGCTTTTTCTTTGTTTAGATGACACAGAAAATCAATAACTGCTTGTCCTCACCAGAGAAAGTCTGCTGTTTTGAAGTCATCACGTCTGACAGGCAAGTGTCCCAAGTAAATGCGATATTGTCAAAGTGCAGTTTCAGGAAACAGCTGAAACACTCGTTTTCACTGCGAAATGGAGATTGCCCGAGCGAAATGGCCTCTGTGCATGAGGGTGGCATAAAATTACTGTGGAAATTGTCTCCCTGTGTTCCATCAGAACTGAATTACGATTGCGGCACTGTGATATTTACAATATAGCTTTACTGCTGATTTCCACAGTTGCACTGGTCAAGACACTTGAAAATGCATTCAAAACACAGACTTTGGACCGATGAATTCAGATAGCCAAAACATCTGTTATTTATCTTCTGCTTTAACATTTTAAAAAAGTGCAGTCTTTAGAGTTTGGGAAAATGAAACAGACTGGCAGGCTGTCATATCCTCATTTCAGTCAAACTGCAGAAAAATCTCTTCATGCATCAGAAATCATGCACTTTAGCATAAGAAACCTTCATTCATTTTCTTGATTTTCCTTCAAGCCCATTTCAGAGTATGATCATATATAACATGTGAGCAAAAAAAAAGGTAAAAGAAAAAAAATAAAATAAATAAATAAATAAATAAAAAAATCCTGTGTTGTGTGGAAGAAATACATCACAGATCCCGAGCTTCCAAATCTAGATACTGGAGTAGGCGGGATATGACAGGATTACAAACTGGAGAGAGTTAGGTTTGACAAACTGCTCTTAATAACACATAACTCATCATTTATTATCTTCATGGAGACGTGTATGCAGTCATTGTGCTTAATGTAGTCCACTGTATTTCATTGTGTACAATACACAGCTCTTTCTAATTATCACACCACCTGTTTGAGGGATGAGTCTGTATGGTTCTCATAAATCCAACAACATCATCAGCATCATTCACTGACGTCATCTGCTTCATCATTATGTCATCTTCATCACTATCAGCAGCATCATCATCTTCATCAATACTCTAATTATCACACAAAAGACCTGTAGGACACATCTGTGTGTCATTCTGGGTTACGATGTCTGGGCCTAAAGGTCAAATGAATAATGATGAAGAAATGAAGAGTCACCAGAAGAGCTGTGCTGGGCTCTATCTGACCTCAGCACGTCACACATCATATGAGCAGAGCAGCTGAGGATCTTCATTTAACTGATGCATCTGTCACAGAAGTGCTGAGGCTCCTTAAACATTAAAAGATTATCTCACAAACCACCACCAATAGATTTATGAACCACATGCAGCTCCGCTATTACTTCTGCTGTTTCTGCACAAAGGGCATGTGGTGAGTCTGTTGAGGAATCGAGGGGACTTTTGCCGTGTAGGAAAGCACTAATTTCTCCATTTGATGTAATTATGGAGTCTAGAATACGGACATGTTAGATTTATATGCGCCCCTGACACAGGAATCCTATGACATGTACTAAAGGGGACATTTGTCATTGCGCTGATGCAAATGTATGCAGCTCACAGCCTATATCACAGTAATTACAGCCGTCCCGTGATTCACGCTCGCTGTGTCGCCTCCTGTGTTTCAATGACTGTGGCTGTCTACCACATATTTTTCTTCTACTTTTTGCTCTATTTATTTTTCTTGGCAGTGTTTTGCTGTAATAACTTTGCCAGAGTACTTAATTATTAAACAGGTTGCTTGTAATTGTATGCATAAATAGGGAGTGGTAGATTATAAATTGTATGTAGGAAGAAGGTTTATTTCTTTAATACACTTTTCCCTGGTGCTTTATTTCTGAGGTATTACAGCAATATTTTTGTTCTTTGTGTGGCCTCCGCAGCAATAAAAACAAACAAAAAAAAAACTTCAAAGCATTCAGTGTCAGTATTCATATTCTCTAAGTACTTTTTACCTTCATGATCTAAAAACTGAGTTCCTTCACAAACTTTCAGAGAAATTTCAATTGGAGAAAATCCAGAGGACTAATGAAAAAAACACACCTCCGTGTTTTCATCTCACTGCAGCAGGGAACTGAGGGCGGAAACATTTGTCCCTTTCCACATGATTTATTAGAGATCCATATTCTTTTAATTACCCGCTGGATGTTTTACAGATTTGTAAAACCATTAGAAGAAATCAATAGTTTGCTTTTAGGTGATGAATTAATTAATGGAGGGTGAAGTTTACCCAGGATGCAGTAATAGGCACACTGACAGTCAAATTATATAATTATATGAAGTCAAAAACTGATATGAACTTTTTAAGGAAGAGTTTCACCTCTTTACTCCTCATAAAATATGCAGTTTGATTCCAGTATTGCTCTTATACAGTCTTAATCTCCTCTCTAGCCCATAACCACATCATTTCATCCTTGCTCGACACCTCTGTTCGTCATTTTTTTACCCTTCAACATCTCGCCTCTCTCTTCATGAAGGCTATAAAGCAGCGAGCGATACTGTCAGCATAATAAAATTGACTGTGATTTAATGCAATAGAGCTGTGATTTAATTCAAAGCAGCATTAATTTGCCATTCAGGCAGAAGGGGACAGTGAGGATGCTGTGCTTGTCATGGACATTTGGAGACACACAAGGACAATGAGGAAAAATCCAGCACAGTCAAGTCAAGTCAAGTCTGCTTTATTGTCAATTCTTCCACATGTACAGTGCATACATACAGAGAATCGAAATTGCGTTACTCTCAGACCCCCGGTGCATACAGATAACACTAACAGTAGAGCCTAAAATCTAGATCAAATATAAAATATAAGATAAAACTATACAATAAGGGAATGTAAAAAAGACATAATAGAAAAAAATTAAATAAAAATAAGGTTAAATAAAAGCAGCGCAAGGCACATGGCAGATAGAGTGCAAACCAGTGAACAAACAGTGCAGATAAAAAGATTTTTAGTGCATAAAAAATAGCTTATTCAGTCTGATTAAAGTGACAGAGGGCTCAAGAGCAGTTATTTTATTTAAACTGACTGATGAGGTGGTATAATGACGTCAGTTCCATGGTGAATGTCGAGTGAGCAGACCAATGCTGCACAAAGTGACTGGTGCATGTCATCGTATGTTAGAGGGAGGGGGGGTGGAAGGACCTGGGGATGTGGGATCTATGGGGGGGGGGGGTCATAGTTCAGTGGTGCCTGGGGCAGAAGAGGGACGGGGGAGCAAGTTCGGGAGCGAGTTCAGCTTCCTGACAGCCTGATGGATGAAGCTGTCCTTCAGTCTGCTGGTCCTGGCCTGGAGACTCCACAGTCTCCTCCCTGATGGCAGCAGACTGAAGAAGCTGTGTGACGGGTGAGTGGGATCACCTGCTATGCAGAGGGCTTTGCGAGTGAGACGGGTTCCATAAATGTCCTGGAGGGAGGGGAGAGAGACACCAATGATCTTCTCAGCTGCTCTCACTATGCGTTGCAGAGTCTTCCGGCAGGACGCGTTGCAGGCGCCATACCACAAAGTGATGCAGCTAGTCAGAATGCTCTCGATGGTGCCTCTGTAAAAGGTGTACATGATGGGGGGTGGGGCTCTGGCTCTCCTCAGTTTGCGGAGGAAGTAGAGACGCTGCTGTGATTTCTTAGCCAGTGCTGCAGTGCTGTCGGTCCAGGAGAGGTCCTCTGTGATGTGCACACCCAGGAACTTGGTGCTGCTCACTCTCTCCACAGTCGCACCGTTGATGGTCAGAGGAACATGCTGAGTGTGCGCTCTCCTGAAGTCAACAACAATCTCCTTCGTCTTCTCCACGTTCAGATAGAGATTGTTGTCACTGCACCACCCGGCCAGGCGGCTCACCTCGCTCCTGTAGTTTGTCTCATCTCTGTTGCTAATGGGACCCACCACAGTCGTGTCATCCGCAAACTTAATGAAGAGGTTGGAGTTGTGTGACGGTGTGCAGTCGTGTGTCAGCAGAGTGAAGAGGAGGGGGCTCAGCACACATCCTTGGAGGGCCCCAGTGTTCAGTGTGATGGTGCTGGATGTGTTGCTGCCGACACGTACTGCCTGAGGTCTTCCAGTCAGAAAGTCCAACAGCCAGTTGCACAGCGAAGTGTTGAGCCCAGCTCGACCAGTTTGTGAATGAGCTGTTGAGGGATGATTGTGTTGAATGCTGAACTGAAGTCTATGAACAGCATTCTGACGTATGAGTCTTTTTTTCTCTAGATGTGTGAGTGCTGAGTGGAGGGTAGTTGAGATGGCATCATCGGTCGACCGGTTGGACCGATATGCAAACTGGAATGGGTCCAGGGAGGGGGGAGGGCAGACTTGATGTGGTGCATTACTAGCCGTTCGAAGCACTTCATGAGGATGGGAGTAAGTGCAACAGGACGGTAGTCATTGAAGCAGGATGGAGATGGCTTCTTCGGGACTGGAATGATGGTGGTAGCTTTGAAGCATGTGGGGACAACAGCCTGACTAAGATGACTAAGACTGAGATGTTGAAAATGTCTGTGAAGACATCAGTGAGTTCCACTGCACAGTCTCTCAGTACACGCCCAGGAATGTTGTCAGGACCCGGAGCTTTGCGTGCATTGATCCTGCTGAGGGATCTCCTCACGCTGTCCGGGGTCAGCATCATCACCTGGTCACTGGGAGGAGGTGGAGTCTTCTGTGCAGTGGTGCTGTTTTGTGCCTCAAAGCGAGCGAAGAAGGTGTTCAGCCCGTTCAGCAGAGAGATGTTACTGTCACAGGTCCGCTGTGGGGGCTTGTAGTCCGTAATGGTCTGTATCCCCTGCCACAGGCTCCGAGTGTCTCTGCTGTCACTGAAACGATGGGCTATCCTCCTGGAGTACTGTCTCTTAGCCTCTCTGATGCCGCGGGATAGGTTGGCCCTGGCTGTTCTCAGGCCCCCCTCATCTCCAGCTCTGAAGGCAGCGTTCCGCGTCTCTTCCGAGTCTGTAGACCTCCCCTGTCATCCACGGCTTCTGGTTGGCCCGGACAGTAATGGTTTTTGTGACTGTTACATCCTCAATACACTTGGTGATGTAGGCAGTGACAGTCTCCGAGTACTCCTGGAGGTCAGTGGTGTTATTGTAAGTGGCAGCCTGCTTAAACATATTCCAGTCAGTTGTATCAAAGCAGTCTTGAAGAGCGTCAGACGACCCTTCTGGCCACACTTGAATCTGTTTCTGTACTGGTTTGGCGACTTTAACGAGCGGTCTGTATGCAGGCATTAGCATGACAGTGATGTGGTCTGAGGCACCAAGGTGGGGGAGGGGGAGGGCTTTGTAAGATCCTCTCTGTGTGGTGTAAACAAAGTCTAAAATGTTATTACCTTTTGTTGGAAAGTTAATGTGTTGGTGTATTTTTGGAAACACACTCTTTAAGTCAGCATGGTTGAAATCCCCAGCTATGATGAGAAAAGCATCGGGGTGTGCTGTCTGCTGCTCACTGATGTGCTGGTACAGTTCATTTAGCGCATCGTTCCTGTTGCTGTTGTTGTTGTTCGGGGGAATGTAAACCGAAACGAGCAGTATGGCAGTATATTCCCTTGGCAGATAGAACGGCCAACACTTAATAATCATAAACTCCACCAGGGGTGAGCAGTGTTTGCAGATCACAACAGCATCGCGGCACCACGCGTCATTGATGTAAACACAAAGCCCAGCCGCCGCGGCTTTTTCCTCCCGCGACGCGAGCTCTGTCTGCTCGATAGCACGTCAGCTGGTCGAGCTGAATGGCGTAGTCCGGAACGCTGTCGCTGAGCCATGTTTCCGTGAATACAAAAACACAACAGTCTCTTACAGTCCATTGAGTTGAACGTAGTAATCGGATGTAGTCCAGTTTATTGTCCAAAGAGCATACGTTAGCCAGTACGATGGTGGGGATAGATGGCTTGTGTGGGTTAGCCGTTAGCCTAGCCCGGATACCTCCGCGCTTACCCCTCTTCTGCTTCCTCTCACGCCGCTTGTGGCGCCCCTGCTGTGGATGAGATGCAGCAGTGGGGGTCGGTGATGATGTAGGCCTCCGGAGCAGTCCAAGATCTCGCAGTTGTTCTGCGTGCGCGGAGTTTAACTCTAAAAATGCGGCTCTGCCGACATCCAGCAGAAACTCACGACTGTATGCGCGCTTAAAGACAGATAGACGCGATGACGACGTACAAAAAACACTGCGACTCACAAGACAAAAAAACCACGAAAACACCGTTCTGTCGGGACAGAGAGAAGCCGCTGCGTGTGGACGCGCCGCCATCTTGAAATTCTATCAGTGTCTCAAGAATGGTTTAATGTGGTCAGTGATTCCTCTAAGGTCCCTTTTGGTGTAATGAACAGCTGATTGTACAACATCATTTACTAGTAGATCAGTAATTCATGCAATCAAAATACCATATCAATGCATGATCAATGCATGAATGATATGTGAAACCGTGAACTACTTGAATTTACATGATCTATTAATTTCATAAATAATTTCAACTTGCACCTCAAGTTGTAGAAAGTTGAAGTTTAATTTAATATGATTGATCCCTTTGAATTTAACCAAACGTGCTTCATACAGTCCTTTATCATGACTTACATTGCAAAAGCCAAGACAAACATCACCAGAAAACAACCTCCGATGTCCTTTCTAGTGATCAGAATTCCCCACAACAATTAAGACACCGGCAAGGGTTTCATTTGAATTTTAGGTCTGAAAAGATTGTGTGTGTCTTTTAATCTCGCCTAAAGTCAACCTAATAAAACACTGATCCACTTAACTGATCTCCAGTGATTAAATCAGGATGAAAAGGTTTTGCTCTGACAAGGTAATGGAAAAGCAATGGCCTCCATCTACACATATATTTGGATAAAAAAGGAAGGACTTAATGATGCACTCCACACAAATAACAACTCATGGGGAATGAATATTACCGTGAGGGACATTACTGTAACAAATAGAGTCATTCCTCCCGTTCCTACTTAACCTTCCCTACTAGCCACATGCTTCACGAGGCCGAGGTGCAAAACAGGATGAGGCTTTCTCCGAGTAACAGTCCCCATTATTCAGGACCAAACAGCAGAGGTCATCCAAGTGTGTTTTGTGGGAGATGTTACTCTCTTTTACACACTCTTTCCATGTCTTGTGTTTTCTAAACTGGAGGTCAGCCTCAGGATATCTCCAGCAGTGAAAGCAGCCTGGCTTTGACTTTTGGTTTGTCCTCTGGGCAGACAAACACAGAATATTTACCAGTGGGAGTGATGGGAAGCATAAGGGGACAGTTAAACAGTAAGGGTACATATTGATAAAACACAGATGAATGTGAATATGTTTGTGTGTGCATGTGGTTTTATATCTGTCACCTTGACAGAAACCTAATATGTGATATGAGTATGCTGACTGACATCTGTCATAAAGCGTGAATGAAGTGCACCGAGGTCACTCCTCTACTATACCAGTGTCATAGGTTGATTACACTGTCAATCAAAGTCAACAACTATCTTAAATTTCATGTGACCAATTAATGATCTGCATTCAGGGCAGACATGTAAAAGAAATAGACAGACAGAATGATAAAACAGTAGACTGATAGATTAATATATATATATATATATATATATATATATATATATATCTTCATCTGTTCTCAAAATCCACTTCATTTGAATATCACATCATCAATGTCTGTCAAAAAATTATGTGCACAATACACTTTAGTATTTACGAGAAGCAGAGGTTCAGGGAGTAGACACATTTCTTAGCAGAGAAAAAAAACACTACTGCATGTCATTGGATGTCATCTTTTTCTGAGAAGAAGAAAATGGCTTCAACATGCTGTCTGTCAGAGACAATAATGTGCATAATATATAACACAAACAATTATAAAGAATACATGTCAATCCATTTGAAAAAAAAAAAAATGCACAAACCACATAGTCTGTTTCTGACAGACATACAGACATTCAGATAGATAGATAGATTTCTGTGACCTCTGTGTAAGTCCATGTGCTGTTTTATTTGCTGATTTAAACATGGTGGCTTCCATTAACATATATATTAAGTTTTCATTTGGTCTCTTTTTCCTGTGTGAACTCGAGCTGTGCCGTGTGTCACAGGAGCCCAGCGCCGCTCTCTTGGGCTGCTGAGAACCGTTTCTCATTTCCCTGTCCTGACAGAAGGCAGTTTGGAGCTGATGGGACGGAGGTCACACCTCTGACGCAAGACTCCCTTTAAAACGTTACTTGCTAAAACATTCGCTTGTCTTTGAGTATTTCTTATTCTTGTGGTCTCTTAAACAGCACATCCAGTGTGGCACAGAAGAGTGGTGTGACTCTCCAAAGGAATATCATTTGTTTTGTTTGATTTCTCTCTTTAATAGGATAGTGAATTTCAGGAAGGCAAGCTCTAGAGGCTTTCTGCTCGCAGATGTACCATCATAAAAAATTCTATTATATGTGAAAGTGTGCTGAAAAATGAATGATTTTTCTGAGGGGTGAACTGCTGGACCAACACGACTGCCAGTCACCTTGTGAGTTCAAGGACTCAGAGAGATATGGAGGCATTTGCCACGTGATTGAACAGTTTTTGTTGGCTTATGCTCAAATTGCCAGGCCTGACCTTTCACCTTCCTGGTAAAAATACATCCACATGATTGTAGAACGGTGGAAGCTAGGGAATATGTTTGTGATCCCCCAGCAACAGCTCTATCATTCAAAATCTTATCAGAGAAAAGTGTGAATAATGTTCTGCTGTGACATTAACCTGATAAACATGACATTGGTCCACTGAGGCTGAACACAAAGGTAACGTCCAGGATATTTCTGTTTATTCATAATGTAAGACACAATGTATCTTCTTAAAATCAATCAACAGTTTCATATGTTTAAGCTATTCAGTTGAAATTCAACCTAATATTGACCAAAGATTAACATTTCTCAATTGCAATTTAATTTGGACCCTTTTCACAGCATGGCACAAAACAAAAAACTAACCATTGCATTGTCTAAATTTTACTAATATTATTGTGTTGACAGCATTTGCAAGTTTTCACGAAGAACAAATAAAATAATATTTCATTTAAACTCCTGAGGATAACAGTCAACATTTTCAAGATCAAGCATTTGTTCAAAAAAAAAAAAAAAAGGCCCCAGTGAAAAATATTTTTTCTAAATTAAATTCAAACACCATTTGATATCATTCTGTGGCACTTAGACAAATTTCCTGAATGTTCATGTCATACATCAGACACTCAAGTCCTTATATTGTGTTAATGGTGTGATATAATGGTCCACATCTCTACCCAGAGCTTTTTCCTCATATATTACATTTATGGAGGGTTTTAGTTTTCCCTCTGCTGGCTGTATGGAGCAGGATATGTCTCGTGAATCAGCCCATTATACTATGTGTTTAATAATACGTTATTTACTGCCGTTGAGCAGTCAGATTGAACTGACGGAGGCCCATCTCACTCTCATTTGTGAAGGAGCATGTGGTACATACATGTAAAATATGCCACTGGAAATGAAACTCGACCTGTTCCAGGACGCATGAACTATGTCGCCAATTCCCAAGATTGAGTGCTTCTTATTAAAGGTGCAATTTATGGCACACATTACAGGCAGACTTTCTGATTTCTGTGATGACATGAAGCAACCGACGTCTCAAACTGAATCCGGGTGAGCAGAAACAAAAGGATCCGTTTTAGAGCCACGATGCAAACAAGTCTCAAATTAGATATCATTTTCAGACATGGCTTCTAAAATGCACTGAATTATAAGTCAGTTGTGTTTAGGCCAGCATTAGAGGTCATAGTATTAGGAAGAATGTTTAGAAAGTGCATGTGGTTTGATGGACATGTCATTGTCAATAGGCAAAGAGAAGCTGAGCCTCCTTCATGAATGTGTTGGTTTATCTGTCATTCCTTTTTCTTTTTGTCCTCTCTGTGCTGACTCTATCATCCCAGGGAGAATTGCTCTATTCTTCGAGCTGTCCATTTGTGCTGATGGTTCCTGATCCTCCTCTCTAAATGGAGGTAAGGAAAGGGCAGTAGAGTCACAAACAAAACCCTATTTATCCAGGACACAATGCTATCAGGCGAGGCGTGCTGGAGACTCACTGATGGAATGACCTGCAGCTCACGCCACGCTCATCTGATTCCAGCAGCTGTTAGCAAACTCACATTCATCTGTGTACTCACAAAATACATTATGCTGTTTATTTTGGGGTCCCTGAAAATATTTGAGAATCTTTCTAAGTGAATCCGTCCGGACCATTGTTCAATCCAGAATCAAATAAAAGTTTTTATCTGCATAGATCTTTTGACAAACTTAATACATACTAATTTAAATGACATAAAAAAGCTTGTCAAGCTTGTCAAGACAAACTTTAGGTTGTTACTGTAACGATTAGCATGTTACTAGCATGATTAGCAAGTAATTAGCATGTTTGCTAGCATGATTATAAAGTAACTAGCATGTTGTTAGCATGACTAGCAAGTGATTAGCATGTCGCTAGCATGATTAGCCTGTTACTAGCATGATTAACAAGTAACTAGCATGTTTTGCTAGCATGATTAGCAAGTAACTAGCATGTTGTTAGCATGACTAGCAAATGATTAGCATGTACCTAGCATGATTAGCAAGTTACTAGCATGTCACTAACATGTTTCTAGCCTGATTAGCATGTTACTAGGATGTTGCTAGCATAATTAACAAGTTACTAGCATGTCACTAGCATGTTTCTAGCATGATTAACATATTATTAGCATGTTTCCAGCATGTCAAGCCAACCTAATTATGAAAAAGAAAGAAAATATTTTCTTGAAAAAATTATATATTGCAAAAAATGCAGGCTTTTGCATTGTGAAATGACGTTCATGACAATTAAACAACAGTTTCTACTATTTTGCATAACTATGTAAGATCAGTTAATCTCATTACTTTATCTCATAACTGAAATTATCATGTGGACTCTTTTTCCCCCTTTGAAATTTAAATGCAAATATTAGGTTTATCAAAAACTTTAGGTTTGCTGAAATATACATTCGGAAATACAAATGACATTTACTGAAGTTGAATAATACACAAAAATACAATTTTAGTCTTTCTACTTCAAAATTTCATGTTCAGAATTTTATGTGCGTTCTTTGTGAAGTTCACTAATCTTCGTGGAGTTCAATATACCATTTTTCATTCAGTGTACCACAGCAACAGGTGGATTACGCTTGAAGCATTGTTCACAATGCACCACAGAAGACGAGAAGAAATCTTCACTGGTTATTGTGTGTTTTATCAGCCGAGGTGAATCTGAATGAGTGAGAACCAGTCCTGACCCACACGGCCCTTTGTGAGATCAGATCAAATGACACAAGCTTGATTAATGACGATATGCAATTTAATTTACTAAATAGACATACACTTCTCTTAAAATATTGGATAGCATGCAATAAAATAATTGATTTCTTCTGTTGCATTTATTTGTATAGAGTTGATTTGTGTCATCTCACTGGGAAATATGTCATGTACTGCAGAAAATCAAATGTGCATAAAACTGCAGGACAGTAGTGAAATCAAGTTATAGATTGGCAATGGGTTGGAATGATACAGTAAGCAATTTTATTCTATAACTGTTTTTCACATTACAGTAGACAATTTTACATTACAATAGTGGGAATGGCTGAATTTTGCTTAATTATCATAAACATTGTCACACACACACACACAAAAAAAACACTATAGTTATAAAACAGGCTAGTTCTAAAAGTTAAAATTGCTTTCATATTCATTTTGGGATGAATGACGTGTTCTTAACAGGTTCCATGAGATTCATCCTTGTATCGGTCACAGTGCACTCGGGGAGGAAGGAGGAAACGCAGGAATAAACTTCAAACAAAAAGGACTTTAAAAATAAATAAAGTGAAAAGTGACATGACATACAGCCAAGTATGGTGACCCATACTCAATTCGTGCTCTGTATTTAACCCATCCAAAGTGCACACACACAGCAGTGAACACACACACACACACACACACACACACACCGAGCAGTGGGCAGCCATTTATGCTGCGGCGACCGGGGAGCAGTTGGTGGATCGGTGCCTTGCTCAAGGGCACCTCAGTCGCAGTATTGCCGGCCCGAGACTTGAACCCGCAACCTTAGGGTCAGGAGTCAAACTCTAACCATTAGGCCATGACTTCCCCACAAATAATGCATTAATTCAAAGAATGCAGGGAAACAACCACAGGAACTCAGGAGTGACATCCAGGAAGACAATTCAACAGCAGACACTAGACTCACGGAAATACAGGGCTTATAAACAGTGGAGTAAATTAGATAATTAATGACATACCTGGAACTAATGATTACAAAATTGGAACTGAACAAGGACAGGAACAGGAAAACCAAATATGGACATGGAGGGAGCACATGGGGAGAAAATCACACAAAACATGGAACAGAGTCTGACGGTATTATTCTGTACTATTTCAATGTTATTTGCATGTTGAATATCAGTGACAACAGCATTGTAGAGTCAATTGTTGTTTCATGTGTACAAACAAACCTCTCAATATTTTGCAAAGCTCACTGTTTGCAATATATATAAAAGGTTCAAACCATCAAATTTATTATTTCTTCAAATCACAGTTGTGTAAGGAAATGAAGGTGTCTCAGTGTATTTTAATTACCCTGCTTTGTAAGGTGACTGTTCCTTTTATACGACCGAAAGAAACCTCTACTGGATCACAGGCTATGATTTGTGTAAGGATCCACCCACCAGCCCAAAAAGCGGAATCCAGCGGCCTGGTCAAAGGTTTAATTGCGTATTCGGTCTTTTATTTGCGCTTCTGAATTTATCAGGATTTAGTTTGAATTTTAGTCTAGCTCCGTGTTTAATCTGACTTCAATTTCACGTGATCATTAAATTTGGGCAATATTTCTATCAAAAGCTGATCACAGATATTGATTGTTTATTAATTTAGATATTTGAGTATTCTGAAAATCCCATACTTTCAATTATTCGTTCACTGCAGACCCGGTATCGCTTTAGAAGTAGCATTTTGGCCGATTGAATGCTCTTCCCGGACACAAACTCGTCAGTTCTGATCTTAAACATTGGAAGGAGGGTAAATATCTACCTTTAAGTCGGTAGCGCCCTGCTTACTCATAACAAAAAGCATAGTTTTTATATATTTACGAAAACTGCAAGACATTTAGCACATTTAGTATTTAAGACAGTGATAGTCAGAAATCGAAATGGACTCAATTGATGTGCCCCATGCTCCATCTATTAAACCTTTCGTATGAACAATCCTGAACACAGATTCGAGGTAATACCTTCACTTTAATCTACTAGTAATAATGAATTAAGAATAATGCAGAATAAATCAAATATAACAATTTATTATCAGTCAGGTAAAATTGTATCATGCAAATTACATAATGAAAATAATTAGAAGCCAATTTAGAAAGGATAGTGTATCTGTAAATCACATTGTAGTTGTGTTGCAACTTTGCTCCTGCACAAAGACACTGTAGCCATATTGGGAATGGCCAAGTGATCCACACAGGAGGCACACAAATTTAACATAGTTACACATGTAACAGTTATCCTAATTTAAGACACATGGTCTAAAATGCATAGCAAAGCACTCAGGTGTTTTGGAGAATAAACTTAACTTGCCAATGTGTACATGTAGTAGCACAAACAACTATACAGTGTGCTCTGTAGGCACAATGTGTTTAACACAATTACATTTTTGAATAAATAATAGTATACCTGACTTCAGGAAGATACATAGTATGGAGCATATGAAATACACTCCACACTATGGGCTTTCTGGCTACAGAATCGTGCAGTAGTGTTTTGTCACTTCCCTTAAATACTCAGACCAGACAACAAAGAAATCTTCAAATCAGTTGTAAAAACATAAAGACCTTTTGGTTCTTTAGGTTCCCGTGATCACATCAGGGTCACACCTGGCTGGAGATAAACATTCTCAAAGACCCCTAAAGTGGACACACCCCCTTCACAGCAGAACACAATTCTACAAAAGTTTTCAATCTTTCTTTAATACAAGTGACTACTGTGAAATTGAGACCATTTTACCAATCGCACAAAGACCTTTAAAATGACACCAAAAATGAAAAGCTTACAGTCGTTAATCCTGAAGATATAGTAAATGTTTTATGTGAGCGTAACAACTTTTAGTTGCCTGAACCATGTGCCCAGGGGGAAGAATGGGTGAAGGTACCAAAGAGTAAATGGTCTTTCTTCCAGATCTTCCTATCTGTTTGTTTGGCTCCACAAGGAGATCAAAGCCCATTGTCTTGTTGCATTTGCATTTGCATTGTGGGAGTTCCTGAATGTTTTGTCCCTCCCTTGTTTTCTTGGCGTTGCGCTATCTTTTTGGAGCGTGTACGTGCTCTATCTCTCTCTTAGGTGGACGCACCTGTTTGTGATTTGAGTGGCTGATTGATACGGTATAAACGTCAACGAGGAGGAGAAAGGAGAAGGACAGCTCTTGTGGGCCAGCCAGCAAACAAGTGTTTCTTTATTTGTATTTAGTTTTCTTCGTTGTTGTCTGTTCTGTATAATTTCGTTCCTGGGTTGGTATGTTCGTTAGTATTGTGACGTCTGTTGGGAGTGAGTGAATAAACAGATTTGAGTGACTTCGCTATTTATTCATTCTTGTTTATGCTACGTAGCTCTCTTCCCTCTGAGCTGATATTTTTATGAGAGGTCGTAACATAAAGTGGGGGCTTGTCCGGGATCCTGAAGTAAGTTAGACATATTGTAGGGATAAGGTAAGTTGACGCTCCGGTTATTTAGAGTGATCCAGCTGGCCGTGCTTCGCGCCGGGCCTTCCATCGGATTACTGTTTATTGTTTTAATTTATTATTTTTGGAGGTATTCCGGGGAAGAGAGTTTTCTCTTAACTGGTAATCCTCTGAAGATTAGGAAGGTTGTAGTTAGTTTGTGGGTAGGTAGATAGGTCCGGAGTGTGCTTACTTGATTCCTATTATTTTTTTATAATGGCAACGTTTGATTTGAATGACTTTATAAAGCAACCGAGGGTCGAAACATTGGACAACTGTCGAAAAGAGGATTTGTTTGTTATTGCTCAGCAGTACGAGATATCTGTTTCTAGAACATTACTTAAAAAAGAGTTGAAAGCTTGTTTGCTGGCCAGTCTTAAGGGGTGTTACCTGATGGCGCTGAAGTAATGCAGCAGGGTGAACCATCAGTCGCTGTTACGGGAGATCAGTCTCCTATAACTCCTGTTACTCCATTGAATGCTGGTATGGTAGGTCCACCGTTGTCTATGCCAAAATTTGAGCCATTGTCAGTTTCTACTGATATGTCATCAATGTCTCTAGCAGGGGCTCGTGTGAAGGTACGGTTAGCTCGACTGCAATTGGAGGCCCAAGATAAAGCTCAAGCACAAAAAGACGAATTGCAACATCAGTTGGAGAGGTATCGTATTGAGGCAGAAACTAAAATTCGGCTGCGAGAGTTAGAATTGGGAAAACAAAAGGAGACGGTATTTGGTGTTTGGTATTTGGTGTTGCTTAAAACCGTCTTTCCTCAATCTTCTCCTGTTCCGAGTGATAGTGCTGAGGACTGTTTCAAACCTTTTGTGTTTGAGGGTTCTGTGTCTTTGACTGGAAAGGGTGATGATCAGCGCGTGGTGAAAATCTTACGCGATACAGGGGGATCGCAGTCCTTTGTGTTAGCAGATGTGTTACCTTTCTGCCCAGAGACTGCATGTGAAACGAGTACTATTGTACAAGGAATCGAAATGGGTTTTGTGCCCGTTCCTCTCCATCGAGTATGGCTTACATCTGACTTGGTGTCAGGGGTCTTTAATGTAGTAGTTCGTTCTTCTTTTCCTGTAAAGGGCGTTGAGTTTATTATGGGAAATGATATTGCCGGTGGTAAGGTTATGCCAGTGTTACATGTTACTAATATACCACAGGTTGAGACGTACCCTGATCAACTCGCACAGAAATTCCCTAAAGTGTTTTCAGCCAGTGCAGTGTCAACAAGAGTGCAAGTGAAGGTAGCATGGCAGCATGATGAAATCAATTTGTGCAATAACTTGTTGGCTGAGGCTTCTGAAGATGGTAAGTTGCTTAACGAACAAATAGGTGACTCAGAATTAAATCTTAAAAATGTGGCTGTGCCAGAAATAGCTGCATTTTTGCCTGTTTCTCGTGAGTCACTTATTGAAGATCAGAATAACGATCATACCCTTGAGAGATGTTGTGCAAGTGCTAATGTTGCCGGATCGCAATCAGATAAGCACCAATATTATTGGGACAAGAACTTTTTAATGCTTAAATGGAATGCACGCTCGTTCATTGATGAAGATAATGAGTGGGGTTCTGTGAACCAGATTGTTGTCCCTTTTAAATTTCGACAGCATGTTTTAGCGGTGGCACATGATCACTCATGGGCAGGACATCTCGGTGTGACTAAAACATATGATCGTATTCTTCAGCACTTTTTCTGGCCCAGTTTAAAAACTGAGGTTTCTCGATATTGTAAAACTTGTCATACGTGTCAGATGGCTGGTAAGCCTAACCAAGTGATTTCGCCAGCTCCGCTTTACCCAATTCCCGCAGTTGGTGAACCTTTCGAAAGAGTTATTGTGGATTGTGTTGGTCCACTTCTGCGTACTAAAACAGGGTACCAGTATCTTTTGACAATAATGTGTGTAGCCACACGATTCCCTGAGGCAGTTCCGTTGCGCAAAATCACAGCAGCTACGGTGACGAAAGTGCTTGTAAAATTCTTTACTACCTTTGGACTTCCAAAGATAGTTCAGACTGATCAAGGCTCTAATTTTCTGTCAAGGGTTTTTCGAAAAACGTTGAACTTGAGTATTTCGCACGTTGTATCTAGCGCGTTCCACCCGGAATCTCAGGGTGCCCTGGAACGTTGGCATCAAACTTTAAAGTCTTCTTTGTGTAAATATTGTCTCGAAACTGAGAATGATTGGGATGATGGTGTCCTGCTGGTGCTGTTCGCTGTTCACGAGGGGAGACAGGAGTCCCTTGGGTTCAGCCCAGTGGAATTGGTTTTTGGCCACAATGTGCGAGGACCTTTAAAGGTTTTAAAAGATCAATTTCTTTCAGTGGAGCAAGCGACAAAAATCAATGTTCTTGATTTCGTCACGCGATGTCGTGAGCGGTTACATAACGCTTGTGCTGCTGCAAAACATGCACTTGGTCGTTCTCAAGAGAAAATGAAGCAGCAATATGATAAGCATGCAGTTGTGCGGAATTTTGTGCCAGGGGAAAAGGTTCTGGTACTGTTGCCCTTGCCGGGTGCTGCTCTTGCTGCATGTTTTTCAGGGCCCTATGTCGTTATGAAAAGAGTGAGCGAGACCGATTATGTGCTTCCTACTCCAGATTGACGTAGGAAAACGCGTCTATGCCATGTGAACATGTTGAAAGCATATTCGGAGCGATCAAATGACATTGCCGTGACAGGTAATCTCTCTGAGTTAACCACAGAGAATGAAAAAGTGAACCCTGTATTGTCCGTGTTGAATTCCCAGGTTAGTGTGGATTGGATGTGAGTGATGAGTTGGTTGCGGGTGGGCTTTAGATAACTCTGAGTGTTTAAATTCTCTACAGGAGCAGTTGTCTTATTTAGATGCTGAGCAAAAGCGGGATGTTATGGAATTTATTAAAAATTATCCTGTTTTGTTTAATGATGTGCCCTCCTGTACTTCAGTGTTACAGCATGATATTGATGTGGGTTCTGCCGCACCAATTAAACAACACGCTTGTTTTTTTTATTTATGTGAAATACTGTTATTGAGTGTTGAAGTATGGTATTTGTTTGAGAATAATTTTGCAAAGCTGAGTAAAAGCCCGTGGAGTTCTCCTTGTATCTTGGTTCCAAAACAAGATGGATCGAGTAGATTTTGTACCGATTTTCGAAAGGTGAATGCGGTGACGGTGCAAGATTCATTTCCTTTGCCGTGAGTCGAAGACTGTATTGACAATATCGGAACTGCACAGTTCATTACAAAGTTGGATCTTTTTAAGTGCCATTGACTCCGCGTGCATCTGATATTGCTGCATTTGTCACACCAGATTGTTTTGCTGAATATACGAGAATGGCGTTCGGCCTGCAAAACGCGGCTGCGACTTTTCAGCGTTTAATGGAGTTGGTTTTAAGAGACGTTGATAATTGTAATGTGTACTTGGATGATGTGGTGATTTATTCTGCCACTTGGAATGAGCATATGTCAACACTGAAGACCGTTTTTAATCGTCTTTCTAATGCTTCTCTCACACTTAACTTGAAAAAGTGTGAATTTGCGAAAGCAACTGTCACTTACCTAGGTAAGCAAGTTAGACGAGGAAAGGTACGACCAATAGATGCTAAAATTTCTGCTATTCTGTCATATCCTGTTCCTACAACCCGGCGGGAACTGCAGCGATTTTTAGGAATGGCCGGATACTATAGGTGTTTCTGTAAAAATTTCTCTACGATTGTGGCACCTTTGACAGCTTTATGCAGTCCTAAAATACCTTTTTGTTGGTCTGATGTGTGTCAACATGCTTTCATGTGTGCAAAGTTTCTTCTTTGCAGTGCTCCAGTCCTGTCAACTCCTGACCTGTCCCGACCATTCACGTTGGAGGTGGATGCAAGTGCGACGGGAGCGGGAGCTGTTCTGTTGCAAGATGGTGCTGACGGGTTTTCTCATCCTGTGTCTTACTTTTCTACTAAGTTCAGTCAGCCCCAGCTGAATTATTCGACCATAGAGAAAGAGACACTGGCGATGTTAATTGCGTTACAACATTTTGATGTTTATCTGGGGGCTGTTTCCTTACCCGTGGTGGTTTTTACTGACCACAATCCATTGGTATTTCTGTCGCGTATGTACAATCATAACCAGCGCTTAATGCGTTGGGCCTTGATAGCCCAAAAATACAACTTAGATATTAAGCACAAGAAGGGTAATGACAATATTGTTGCAGATGCTCTTTCGCGAGGATAATGTAGCCTCCTATGTACAGGTTCTTCTCAAAAAATTAGCATATTGTGAAAAAGTTCATTATTTTCCATAATGTAATGATAAAAATTAAACTTTCATATATTTTAGATTCATTGCACACCAACTGAAATATTTCAGGTCTTTAATTGTTTTAATACTGATGATTTTGGCATACAGCTCATGAAAACCCAAAATTCAAAAAATTTAGCATATCATGAAAAGGTTCTCTAAACGAGCTATTAACCTAATCATCTGAATCAACTAATTAACTCTGAACACCTGCAAAAGATTCCTGAGGCTTTTTAAAAACTCCCAGCCTGGTTCATTACTCAAAACCGCAATCATGGGTAAGACTGCCGACCTGACTGCTGTCCAGAAGGCCATCATTGACACCCTCAAGCGAGAGGGTAAGACACAGAAAGAAATTTCTGAACGAATAGGCTATTCCCAGAGTGCTGTATCAAGGCACCTCAGTGGGAAGTCTGTGGGAAGGAAAAAGTGTGGCAAAGAATGCTGCACAACGAGAAGAGGTGACCGGACCCTGAGGAAGATTGTGGAGAAGGACCGATTCCAGACCTTGGGGGACCTGCGGAAGCAGTGGACTGAGTCTGGAGTAGAAACATCCAGAGCCACCGTGCACAGGCGTGTGCTTTTGAACCAGAAACAGCGGCAGAAGCGCCTGACCTGGGCTACAGAGAAGCAGCACTGGACTGTTGCTCAGTGTTCCAAAGTACTTTTTTTGGATGAAAGCAAATTTTGCATGTCATTCGGAAATCAAGGTGCCAGAGTCTGGAGGAAGACTGGGGAGAAGGAAATGCCAAAATGCCTTAAGTCCAGTGTCAAGTACCCACAGTCAGTGATGGTCTGGGGTGCCATGTCAGCTGCTGGTGTTGGTCCACTGTGTTTTATCAAGGGCAGGGTCAATGCAGCTAGCTATCAGGAGATTTTGGAGCACTTCATGCTTCCATCTGCTGAAAAGCTTTATGGAGATGAAGATTTCGTTTTTCAGCACGACCTGGCACCTGCTCACAGTGCCAAAACCACTGGTAAATGGTTTACTGACCATGGTATTACTGTGCTCAATTGGCCTGCCAACTCTCCTGACCTGAACCCCATAGAGAATCTGTGGGATATTGTGAAGAGAAAGTTGAGAGACGCAAGACCCAACACTCTGGATGAGCTTAAGGCCGCTATCGAAGCATCCTGGGCCTCCATAACACCTCAGCAGTGCCACAGGCTGATTGCCTCCATGCCACGCCGCATTGAAGCAGTCATTTCTGCAAAAGGATTCCCGACCAAGTATTGAGTGCATAACTGAACATAATTATTTGAAGGTTGACTTTTTTTTGTATTAAAATCACTTTTCTTTTATTGGTCGGATGAAATATGCTAATTTTTTGAGATAGGAATTTTGGGTTTTCATGAGCTGTATGCCAAAATCATCAGTATTAAAACAATAAAAGACCTGAAATATTTCAGTTGGTGTGCAATGAATCTAAAATATATGAAAGTTAAATTTTTATCATTACATTATGGAAAATAATAAACTTTTTCACAATATGCTAATTTTTTGAGAAGGACCTGTATGTTGTAATTGTTTGTCTGGCTTCTAATGTACACTCAACTCAAGAAAAAAGAAAAAAAAATGTATGTTTTATATATTTTTTTTTTTTCCTTTTAGGTGGAGGAGTGTTATGGTCGGTGGCTTGGGATCTTGTTTATGCTACGTAGCTCTCTTCCCTCTGAGCTGATATTTTTATGAGAGGTCGTAACAACAAAGAATTCATTTCATAAGGAAATAATTTTACTCCTTACATTTGCATGTAGCAATATGCAGTTGTGGATCAGAGTCAAAGACAGAGCTCACATGCCTCTGGTGTCTGGAGGTGAGAACATGACAGGGCAGGAGAAACTGAACTGCAATTTACAATGAAATGAAATTTAGCCCCTTTGTCATCATTGGAGCCAACTGTGATCTGTGTCAGTAACATACTCTAAAATATATCCATCCATCCATTGTCTGCAGGGTCACAGGGATGCTGGAGGCTACTGCCGTGTTTGGACGCATGGTCCAGGGGTACTGTAGTGAGGTGCTGTAGTGTCGCTCAATAAACTGGATGAGAAAATAATCTAAATTCAAAAATAAACAAATCAAACATCACAAAATACAAGATTAACCCTTTAAAGCCCTGAATGCTTTTTTGCCTCCCTGAATGTGTTGTTTTTTTCTGAGTGACACATGAGACACAGAGTCACTCTCTGCCAGCAGGTGATGCTTATTGAACAGCAGCAATATACAGTAGTGTTTCTTTGGTTATCGCTGTAAACAACGCTTTTATAAGGAGGTTAGTGTCAGGATTATGGACTTACCTGTGTGTGTATTTTTGCCCGTGATCCAGTTTCTTCATGTTGATTGTGTTAATTTGATTACAGGTGTGTCTCGTTCCTCCCCAATTATCCTGCCATTAAAAGCCCTAGTCCTTTCAGTTCTTGTTTGTCAGGTCTGTTTGTTCGATGTCTCCCTGGTTTCCTGTCTCTGCTTTGGATTAATAAAGACTTATTTGTGTTATCTCCAGCGTTTCCTCGTTCCACTTGAATTGTGACAGTAAGAGGAGAAGAAAATGCCATTGACATCAAAACCTTTCTGAAGACAGTAAATTGTGAGCAGTGAGCTGTGCTAGCTGCTACAGTATTTTCTCCTCTTTGCATTAACCTTCTTGCCTCTGTTAATGTCCTGGTTACAGACTCAGGCAGGTTTTTTTTTTTTTTTTTTTGTTTTTTTTTCTGTCTCTGCCCAAGTAGCTCCCCAAAGTAGCATAAAAAATAAGTACAAAAAATAGAGTATAATGGAGAAATGTACTGTATTTTTGTACATACTATTGTTAATTTCGGGACCTGCTGGGTGTTAGAAACCAGGATACAAACAGAGGGTTAGTTAAGCAGATAGTTTATTTACAGGATTCAGTATGACAACGATATGGTAAGTCACTGAATGGATGAAGCCCAGAGCTCTGGAGAGTGAGACAGCAATGGAGAATCACTGGAGAACGTCAATGGGGATCTGAGGGCAGAGAAAGAGCAAGTTTAGAGGAGATGGGTCAGGCACCAGTTTGGAGTAGTGAACGGTAGACTGGACGCTGGAGGACTGGCGTGATGATGGCTTTATCCAGGTGAGTGAGTGCTGGGTGCAGGTGCTCAGTACTCCTGCGACTGGGATCAGGAGTGATTAGGATCAGGTGCTGGTAATGATTGGGGTGACTGTGAGTTCCTGACACTGGGACAGTAATAAAGATCTACCAGTTGATCGCGATCCATGGGTTAGCGACTACTAATCTGTAGTGTCACACCAGCGGTTAAAGTTGCAGTGGAGGCACCATCTTTTAGTCTGTGAGCCCTTGGACTTTATTAGGCAGTGCACCATTGGCAATGTGATTGCACATTTTGAATATCTATGCCTACATTCACACTGTCAGTTTTTGGGATTGACAACTGCATTTACTTACAGGTGTGAGTCTTGAAATGTCCTGTTCACACAGCAGCTTACAGTTGTGTTTAGAATACTGTCTGTATGAACGTACAATGGGAGTCAAGTATTCCTGGCAAGTTTCCTTACCAGTAACCATAGCAACAGTGACCAAAGTAATATCAAAGATGGAAACGCCCATAAAACTGTGGGCGTTGTGTAATAAAGTCTTATCACTTTCTGACAGGAAACTGACTGGATCTAAAACTTTCAGATGTCACGCAGCTTATTTATCCGTCACGGTAAGATACTAAAAACACACATGAAAACATATACAAACATACATGCACACACACACACACACACACACACACACATTTATATACTGTATATTAATACTGGATTTACTGATTACATTCATCTAAACTGACATGTATGGCCTCAGAGAACTTTGCTAAAATTGTTGCTTTCTACAGAGAGAGAAAAAAAAGTCTAGGCTAGATTTCTGGAGGACACACAAACACACAGACATTCTCTCTCTCTCTCTCTCTCTCTCTCTCACACACACACACACACACACACACACACACACACCCACACCCACAAACTAGGTTTAACAGTTTGTCTTTCCTGTCTAAGACACGTAGGACAAAGATCCTATAAATGCATTTTTTTATATTATATATATTAATATAATCTAATCACCTTCATCAACTAGGCCAGTTTCGATTCAAATCAAATAGTTCTGAATGTGCAATAAATAAATAAATAAATAAAATAAGCTTTTAAATTTTTTAATTAAAGACCTCGATGAATCCAATTTACGCATGGCAGCGATCATCACTAATTAAAATTTTTTTTTTTTTTTTTTTGTCGGCAAATAAACATAAAATATGAAGAGTAAGCCAAACACGATGCACACGACCCTGAAAAACCCTCATGTTTGTCTCAGAATTTAAACCTGCGTCACACTCTAAAGTGAAAGTGAAAGCAACAACGAGCGTAGGCTACTTATCATCAGTGAGTTTACGGTAAGTTTGTATCTGTTGGATCATTGTTTAGATAGTCTATTAAGACATTACGAAAACTAATATAATATGGTGATGTTAACCTGCACCTCAATTGTAGAGCACAGACCAGAAAAACGACAGACGGAGTTCCTGTCGCTAATATAGTACATTGGCAGTAGCCAATAGTAGCCTACAACAGCTGCCACAAATTCCGAAGTTTTAGATCTCTCGACACGCAGATTAAATCCGCTGCAAATGACACTAAATACATAAGGGTCACCGGTGCACTCTTGCATAAAAAAAAAAAAAATAAACTTTTCAGTAATTTAACCGAATTATTTCGATACGCAGAGGCGGATTGTGCAGGCCTGAATAGAGACTGTAAATTAGTCTATTTATTTAGGTTAGGCTACATAAAATTAGTAGAATATATATATATATTAAATCGATTTTATTGTTATTATTATAGTTTAGTGGAGACCACTGGATATTCGATAAGTGTTGTCACTAGGCACTTACTACAACTTTTGAAAGTTAAAATAACCTCTAGACTAAAGAGAATTTTTTATTTAAAATAATTGAATGCTGTATTCTATTTGAGTAAAAAGGGTATATTTGCAAAATGACATCAAGTAATTTATTTTAGAGAGAGAGAGAGAGAGAGTACTGTGTGACACTGGGATTTTCAGATGATCCTTTAACCAGTACACAAATATTTAGCCAATACTGAATGTGAAAGTAACTTTAACACCTCCTGTGTATAGGCCTACAGCAAGTGTTGCATAGTGTAAGCTGTATATAAGTGTTTCTGTTGACATTTGCTTTTGGCTACTACATTTTTAAGAGAACATTTGTATTTTTACTCTGGCATCGCCACACCCTAGCTATTTATTTCCTGAATCATCTCTCGGTGATGAGGTCAGGTTGGTCAGGTTGGCTCATTTGAATTTGTGAAACTGACATGCAAACAGGTTTTTTAGGCTATATATAGATTTGTTTTGGCTTAAGTGCCATAAGATTTGTATATCACAGAACTCTCCCACCTTTGCTTGGTGCAATGCTTGCAGTGTGTTTCAATAATAATTAAATGTGCTTACCATTTACTTTTAATCAAGGATTAATGTATTAGATTAGACTAAATTTATACATTATTTATTGATTAAAAGTAAACGGTTTAGCAGTAAATTAGTTAGTAAAGCACTCATAATTGCATGCAGTCATTATTGCATGCTATTTTTTAAACATACCATAACACTAATTTAGCATGACACAAGTAAGAATTCTGGGTAAAACATTAACTGAAGAACATTAACACTATCACAGAAAAATAATGGAAATCACAATGAATCGTTTGGAGCAGTTCTTCAATAACATTCTACTGTAGTTTGCCACTGGTAGCTGTGACATTATATAACTGACTTTTGATATGTAACTTTTATACGTTTATGGAGTCAATTTCCTCAGTCTAGACATTGCAAGCTCTGCACATCAGTAAGTAGAAAGGTTTTGAGTCAAAAGACAATAATGCAAATGTTTGTTTTCTCTAGTTGTTTTTGTATGTTTGATTCAAACAGGGGAATTCTGAATCGTGAGCACACAAAATAGTCATAGTTCCCATATGCAAAATGGGAACAGAAAAGACATTTTTTGGAATGAAACTATACATTGGTAAAATCTTGTGTCTTGACAGGAATGCATTAGTTGATCATGACTGCTGGAAAGAATGATGATGGCTCTGCCAATATGAGTGCTTCAAAAGAAGACCTTCACTCTGAGCGGTGAGGACAATGACAAAGTCACGTACATTTCAAGATTAATTCAGTGAAAGTGAAAGTGACGTTACATACAGCCAAGTTTGGTGACCCATACTCAGAATGAACCATGAACACACACACACACACACAGAAACACACACACACACACACACACACACACACACAAACACACACACACTGATACACACACACACACACACCGTGAACACACACCCGGAGCAGTGTGTATTATTTATGCTGTGGCGCTCGGGGAGCAGTTGGGGGTTCGGGCTCTTGCTCAGGGGTACCTCAGTCGTGGTATTGAAGGTGGAGAGAGCGCTGTACATTCACATCCCCACCTACAAATCCTGCCGGCCCAAGACTCAGACTCACAACCTTTGGACTCTGACTCTCTAACCATTAGGCCACGACTTCCCACCTGAAGCATTTCATTGATTTAGTGATATTTGTTATAAAGATAGCAATTCGGCAGAACTGTCTTCATTCATCCACAAAAAATCACAGAAAAATGGTTGATCATGCTACATTCGAGACACACATAGAGATGCTTGCTTTGAGATTTTTGATATGTACAGTACAGCAACAGATATAGCACTACTATTCAATCTTTTTTTTTTTTTTTTTTTTTACTTTAATGTAGACACCAGTTCCATTACACAACCTTTGTCATATACAGGACAATTTATTTTTGAAAGGGCAAAATAACTAGATATATATTCCCCTTTTACTCATTAGAACCGAAAAGGAGAGATCAGACTCGCCAACATCATCACATCAGTCTCTGATGAGTGACAGATCAATTCCTGAACCACTGAACTTCAGTGATGAAGAACAGAAAAATACAGAAAGGTTTGATATAATTAAACATTTACAGTTAATTTAAAGTGAAAAAGGAAAAATATAAACTGTCTTTTATTTGTAAAAGTGAAAATACTTAATTTATGTGTGACAAATGTTCTGTGTCTTACTCAGAACTAAACAGGAGAGATCAGACTCCTCTACAACATCATCACATCCATCTCTGATGAGTGACAGATCAATTCCTGAACCACTGAACTTCAGTGATGAAGAACAGAAAAAAACAGAAAGGTTTGATATAATTAAACATTTGAAAAAAAAAAAAAAAAAAAAAAAAAAAACATAGGGCTGGACATTGTGGCAGAAAATAAAATATGATCTTTTTTTTCAGAACATTTGAGCAATCCAAGAAAATGACTTCAAATTTGTAACGTTTACATCTTTTGCAGCATCTCTTTTTTTTAAGAAAAAAAGCATTCTAAAAACATGGTGCACAAGTTTTAAAAAGTTCAACTCGGGTCTCAACCTTGTGTTTTCAGCACAAACACATTCTGTGTGAATAGCTGGTCAGGACTAGTGTTATGTTCTACATCACGATCCTTTATAGAGCGCGTCACATGTGAGATTGTGATGTTTTGTATTTTTTTTTTTATTTTTGGTATTTTTTATTTTATTAAAAGTGATTAATTGATTAATGTGTAATTATTTTATATTGGAATGAATTTATAAAATCAGAAAAAATCACCTAGCCCTACAAAGTAGTTCACATTAATAGTCTCATCATTCAAGTTAAAGTTAACTGAATAATATTGATATTTCTACAGTAAGTTGTCTGTGGAAGAATCACTACAGCATGCGGAGTCCACACCTGCTAAAGGAGTCTGTCAGCGGCACCACAGAGATCTGGAAGTGTTCTGTAAGACAGATAACATGTACATCTGTAACATCTGTGTGGCGCAAGACCACCAAGGACACAGTAAAATCTATACTGCGGTTAGTATACCTCTCAACTGGAGGTATTTATGTTATATAATTCACGGCTGATAAGTGTTATTCAGTTGCATATTCTTTTATTTTACCACAGAAACCTGATGTGCCAGACAGTCAATCCCTGCTTCTTTATATTATGAAGAAAATGGAGACAGAAAAATTCCAAGCCTTTAAAAGAGTACTATCAGAGGATTACCCAGAATGCTTAGGGAGCGAGCCGGATGAGCTCAGTGTCTCTGACGCTGCAAAGAAAATAGTGGAGAGCTTTGGAGAAGAGGGAGCTTGGAGAATCACTTTTCACTTCCTGAAAAATGGTAAGGCTATTATTACATTTCTTTTTTTATGGATTCTGAAATATTTCATTTAATGTTAACATCCCTTACTTTTACTTAGTTAATCCTCTTCAGAAAAACACAGAAGCCAATAAAGCAAAACTTAAGAACAAATGTCAGCATATAAACGAAGGAAATTCATCTCAAGGTAAACAGAGTTCACTGAAGGAGATCTACACGGATCTGTACATGACAGAGGGTGGAAGTGGACAGATAAATAATGAACATGAGGTGTTGAGGAATGAACTGATTTCACAAAGCAGAACCACTCCAGAAAGTCTTCTTATATGTAATGACATCTTCAAGACGCTGCCAGGACAAAACAAACTAATCAGAACAGTCCTGACGATAGGCATAGTTGGCATTGGAAAGACTGTGTCGGTGCATAAGTTCATTCTAGACTGGGCAGATGGAAGAGCAAACGAAGATATCAGCGTCATCATCTATTTAAAATTTTGTGAGCTCAATCAGAAAAAGAGGAACTGCAGTCTTCTACAGCTGATTCATCAATATGCTCCTGAGCTGAAAGATGCAAATCTTAAAGAAATGAAAGTGCTTTTTATTTTAGATGGTTTAGAGGTCTGTCAGTATCCTCTTGATTTCCATAAGAATGACCACTGCACTGATATAAATCAGGAAGTCCCTGTGGATGTGCTGCTTACAAACCTCATCAAGGGGAATCTGCTCCCATCTGCTCTCCTCTGGATAACCACACAACCATCAACAGCCAGTCGGATCCCTCCTGAGTATGTCCATCGAGTCACAGAGATTCGAGGATTCAATGACCAGCAAAAAGAAACATACTTCAGGAAGAAAATCAGTGATCAGAACCTAGCGAATGAAATCATCACACACATCAAATCATGTCGGAGCCTCTACATCATGTGCCACATGCCCATCTTCTGCTGGATTTCTGCCACTGTGCTAGAAAATATGATGAGCAATGGAAACTCTGATCAGATACCCAGAACTCTGACTGAGATGTTCACTCACTTCCTGCTCATTCAGATCAGTTGGAAGCACAAGAAGTTCAATGGAGCTGATGCTGACAACCCAAAAAAGCTCTCTGACTTTGACAAAACATTGATTCTGAAACTAGGAGAACTTGCCTTCCAGCAACTGGAGAAGGGCATTATGATTTTCCAAGAAGAGGATCTGAAAAAGTGTGAAATTGATGTGAGCAAATTCTCAGAGTACTCAGTGTTCACAGAGATGTTCAGAGAAGAGCTGGGACTGTACAGGAAGAAGGTCTACAGCTTTGTGCATCTGAGCTACCAGGAGTATCTGGCAGCGATATATGCTCACTTTACATGTGTTAATGATGGGAAAAATGTTCTTGACAAAAATGATTCAAAAAATCTTTCTGATGTACATCAGAGTGCAGTGGACAAAGCATTGAAGAGTGAAAATGGACACCTTGACCTCTTCCTTCGGTTCCTTTTGGGTCTTTCTATTGATCCTAACTGCACTCTTTTGCAAGATCTTCTCACCAAAGACCATTCATATAAACCCTGCGTAGACATGAAAATGACTGTGCATTTAATCCAAGAGAAGATCAAACAGGAGGAATCACCAGAGAGAATCATCAATCTGTTCCACTGTTTAACTGAGCTAAATGACAACACCCTGGTTAAAGAAATCCAGACTGCTATGAAATCAGGAACGCTCTTGGGTAACGAGCTGGAGCCCGAGCAGTGGTCAGCACTAGCTTATGTCTTGCTGAAATCTGGGAAGGAATTAGATGAGTTTGACACAAAGAAGTTCCACACAACAACAGAAAACCAGCTAAGACTGCTGCCGGTGCTCAGGATCTGCAAAAAGGCCAGGTCAGTTTTCATTGATTATTCATAGCATTCATTAATTGTTTAAGACATGTACAAATAACTTTTATTTATACAAAATTTTGCTAAGTGAACTGAGACTTTCTTGTCCACATATAAATGCACAGAGTAACATTATGTATGTATTATCTGATTAACCTTAGTCACTGAGCATTAAATCAAACAAAAAATAATTAAACATAAAAATGTACTCTTGTTTACAGATTGAATTGTTGTAATCTCTCATTTGAGTCCTGTGGAATCGTGGCCTCAGCTTTGCAGTCAGTGAACTCACCCTTGAGAGAGCTTGATCTGAGCAACAATAAACTAGACAAGTCTGGAATGGACGTCCTCTTGACTGCTCTATCAGATCCATATTGTCAATTGCAAAAACTCAGGTAAGTAGTGCAAGTAGTGGAGTCATTTTTGCCTCATTAATATATTTTGGAGATAAAGAAGAACTACTTTGATCCTCTTAGTAGACAAAGGCAGTGAAGATATAATCTAATTGCACTGTTATCGCCTGAATGACCTAATCGGTCATAGATACAGTAAATAACTTGTATAAATGGAATTTGATATAGCTTACCACTGATTGTATTTTCTTGTGCCTTCACACTACTAAGTATCAGACATGTGAATAAATAAATAAAATAAATAAATTATTATTAGACAAAACCTTGAGTATATGTCTACTGCTCATTGATTAGTTGGTGCATCTAATTTTTGTTTCTGCATCTCAGTCTCGCTGGCTGTAAATTCCCATCAACAACCTGTACAAATTTTGGATTAGCTCTCAAATCAAACTCATACCTGAGAGAACTGGATTTGAGTTACAATAAGATAAGTGCTTATGGAGTGAATAAGCTCTGTGATGGACTAATTAGTCCACACTGCAGACTTACGAAACTCAAGTAAGTATTGTCTAATTTGTAACAACATTTAGGTTTGTCATTTGCTTAGTTGGTGTGTGATGTAATCAGCTTTTTTCAACAGGTTAAAGCGGTGTGGTCTCACAAATACAAGCTGTGCATATCTAGTATCAGTTCTGAAATCTAATTCACACTTGAAAGAGCTGGAGCTGAAAAGCAATGATCTGCGGGATTCAGGAGTGGAGCAGCTCTCAGTAGGACTACAGGATCCACAGTGTAGATTAGAGAAACTGGGGTAAGTGCAACTATGATGACACAATAACTGTATTATAATTTTAGCAGAAAAGATAATATGTAGTTATTCTATTAGAGGTTCTTGCATGTGTCAATCTTAATTTTGTTCATACTTAAGTTTAGGGAACTGTAAAGTCCTTAACCCTCCTGTTACCCTAAAATCTAAATTTATAAATTTAGATTTAAATAGAAATGAATTGGACACACCTTCAGGTTATTCTTTTGTCTGAAGAGACGTCCAGGCATGCCTACAATGCGGCATTGAGGCACAGCATCTCATTCCTGCTTTTTTAGTGAACAGGGTTACAGTCAATTAACCCATGATGTTCACTATGAAAAGCTACTCTCGATGCTGCATTTCAATAACACTTATGGGAGCGAGAATACCAACACAACTGCACTGGAAATGTCTGGACAAACATTGTGCACAACTGTGCACAAACATTGAAGAGGTCTCAGATATGACTATGGGATGTTGACTCAGGACATGTGAGCTGGGAGTAGCAAAGTCATCCAAACTATAGAATCTGATAAATGTATGTGGGGAGGACCAGTCTGCTGCATCACACACTTGCCGCAAGGGAACACCTCCAGATAGAGCCTCAACCCCCTGGTTGAAGTGACCCTAACTCCTAGAGGCGAAGCTTGGCCTTGCGCCTCATAGGCTATGGCAGTGGTATCCCTCACCCAATGTGACATTGTTTATGTAGTGACAGCTGCCACCTAGTTGAAGCCCCCATAGGATATAAAAGCTGCTCCGACTTATACCACTGGCTAGTGCAATGGACGTAAATCTGAAGGGCACATACTGGACACAGCAGGTGAAGACTGAGGGCAGAAGACTTCATGAGCAACCAGATGTATGGTCGAGAATGGAACTTTAGCAAGATAATTAGGGTGAGGATGCAAAATAGCTTTGACAAGCCCAGGGGCAAAGTCTAAGCAGGATGGCGAGACTGACAGGGCCTGCAAATCCCCAGTTGTCATCAGGGAAGTAATAGCCATGAGAAAAACAAACTTTAGCGTTAGAAACCTCACAGGCACTGACTCTCTAGTGGTTCAAAAGGGGTCCTAACCAGACCTTCGAGCACTATAGCGTACCACAAAGTACCACAAAGGGACTGTTCCTCCTGTGAGTGGCCTTAACCACTTAGCTCCACAAATGAAGTGGGTGACTAGAGGGTGCCTTCCCACAGAGACCCCATCAATCAAAGTGTGACAAGTATAAATGTGGGCCACATAGACTCTGAGAGTACCAGGACATGAGCCTGAGGAGAGATTTTTTTCTTGCCGGAACTGAAACAACAGTGAACTGGGTCTGCATGGTGTGTCATAAACCAACTTTGAAAACACACCAGGGCATAACATCTAGTGGAGGGAGCCGTAGCACTTAGAATAGTCTGTACTACATTGGCTGGAAGCCCAGCACCTCTCTCCCAGCATTTTCAGGGGCAAGGCATGAAGGTTCCAGAGCTCAGACAAGGGATTAAATACTGTCCCCTGAGCCTGAGATAGATCTCTCCTAACCAAAATCGCCCATGGCGAGCCATCGAAGAGGGATATTAGATCTGAGACTCACACTCTGGTTGGCCAATGGGGCACTATAAGTAAGAGGTGAGACAGACCTTGTTGACAGACCTTGGCCACTTGAATCTGAACCACATAGAATGGCTACAAAGCCCTTAGCGCATAACCCTTATGTGCCTCTGGGGATTGGCCCAAACCAAAGGTTTCAATTGGATGCAGTCACTATGAGACCTAGAACTTTCATGAAATAATGTAACTTTCTGGCCTAGCCTGTCAGCATTTTTAACTTGTACATTCTTAGAAAGCAGGTTAGTCTGTAAAGATCTAAAAATTGGATGCAACACCCTGTCATTTCTGGGAACCAGAAAATATTGGCTGTAGCAGCCTGATTCTCTGTCGGGGATGGGAACATGTTCCACGACCTCCTTGTCCAGCAGAGTTTGCAATTCCTGTATCAATGAATATACGTGTTCTGGTTTCACGGTAGTGAAGACCACACATTGAAACACAAAGGACGATACACAAACTGTATCCTGTAGCCCCCTTTCACAGTCCTTACGACCCAAGGAAAGATTATTTGGCAGTAGCTTCCATGCTGTTAGCACAGCCTCAGGGCCTCTTTTTGGTTGTCATGACCAGTCTTAGGTTTGGCTTGCTCTTTGGCAGTTGAGTGCTACAAGCTGTTCGCCAGTTTTTACGAGGGGGCACACAACTTGCCACATTCTTTGGGCAACTTGCCTCAGAGGAGCTGGGCTGGATCAGGACTGGGTGGCCGACTCTTGAACACGGTTGGGGAGAAAATTGTTGAAAGCTTCCTCGTGCCTCTTTGCCTCTCTGCGCTCAGATCTTTAGAAAGGTCAGCCTGATATGCCTGCAGAATTGCTATGATGTGCAGGCCAGCACAAGCCTGACCTGCTGCCTGAAACACGTTCCCTACAAGTGTAGATGTTGCTCTACATGATTTGGTAGGGAGCATTGGCCTTTTTTAGTGATGATGCACCTCCAGGGGCTTCCACCTGGTGCATCATCATGTAGCCCTGTGCCTTTGAATCCACATTAGTTGAATAAATCAATGTTGAGGCCGCAAAAACATGGGATGAATATGGCTTACTTCATGAACGAGCTATCTCACAATGGAAATCACCAAAGAAGGAAAGAGACTATAGTCCCCCTGACCACCTGACAGAAACCTGTCATCTACTGTAGTTTGGAGTGTTTGGAGGTCTCTTGCTCCTGTGGCTGATCCAACTTTAATCTGACCTCTGCATGAGTCAGCACCTTGAGCAACTCCTCATATGTTTTATAATCATGGGAGGAGCGCTCTCAATCACCAACTATACAGAGGCAAAAGCTGCAGCATCCTCTGCCCAATCCAAAGAAGTGCGGGGGCATGCTTCAGAAGTGGGCACGAGAACCTCCCGATCTGGAGCTCTTTCCCCAAACACTCCAAACAATACTCATGTGAGTCCTCTTCAGAGATGGGCAGTGAAGAAGCCAACAAGCCAATTCTTGATGAGTTTGACACACATGCTTCACAACCAGTCGAACAAAGAATGTCCTTATATGTGCTTTTGAAATGCAGTACTGAGAGTAGCTTTTTATAGGGAACACCCTAGTAACAATGTAACAGTCAGGCAGAACAAGCAACCACAGGGTAATGAAATAAAAACAACTCAAAACACCTTTGCAACTGCATAATGAAACTATGTCAACCACTTACAACATCCAAAGCATCATGGTGGCGAGTTTTGCATAGACAAATGCCACTCATCACACTATCTTCATGAAAGAAATCGGTTATTGCTAATTGTCCTCCTCTGATACACTGCTCTTTTTAATATTACTTGCAGACTCTCGGGGTGTATGATCACAGAGGAGGGCTGCAGTTCACTGGCCTTAGCTCTCAGCTCAAACACTGGTCATCTGCGAGAACTGGATCTGAGCTACAACCACCCTGGAGATTTAGGAGAGAAACTGCTCTCAGCTAAAAAAGAGGATCCAAACTGTAAACTGGAGAAACTACAGTATGTGCTTATTTTGATATTATCTGATATACAATATGTAGGAATTTTGAGTAAGGACATCAGAGAATGACAATGATCATATTTATTCTGCTCATTACCTTTTTAGCAGTTGCGTGTATTTTATTCCCAGTGTTTTTATTTTCCCCAGTGTTGAGAAAGGAGGAGAGTGTCGGATGAAACCAAGTCTGAGAAAATGTAGGTATTGTATGCAAATGCACAAAATTGAACTTTATAATCTACTTTAAATCATACAATCAGCTTTTATAAGGGAGAAGAAATTCCTTTGTTGTTGATGTCAACACTGCCACATTCTGGGCTTACCTGGGCTTAAACTCAGAGCCCCGGGCTGAGGGGGCCCCCGGTGATGCCGGAAAATGTTTTAACCACATTTTATAACAAGTTGACTGTTCCTTTAAATTTCTCTTTTTACTTTGCTTTAAATGCACATAAGGGTGTTGCACATCCTGTGTGAGAAGGGTTGGTCAAATGCTCACATTGTTCTCACAGTGCTCACATTTCACAATAAACAGATGGTGAATAAAACCTGTTTTTTTTTTCTTGTTTGGTAGTAATTTCAATGAGTAACCAATGACATCAATTGCCCTCCTTTTCTGCAGATGTCTGTCAGCTAACAGTGGATCTGAGCACTGTACATCCACGTCTGAAACTGTCTAATAGAAACCAGAAAATATCAGAAACTACAGAGGAGCAGAAATATCCTGATCATCCGGACAGATTCAAACTGTATCCCCAGGCCATGTGCAGAGAGGCTCTGACTGATCGCTGTTACTTTGAGGTGGAGTGTGATGGTGGAGTTGGAGTGGGAGTGGCCTATAAGACCTCAGACAGAACAGAGAGTATAATGGGAGTTAAAAACCCATTCCCTGCTCTGCTCTATCTGAATGGCAAACTGAAACTGTGGCAGAATAATGAGGTTACTCGTGAGTTCCCTATGTCTGATCGGTCTAGAAGAGTAGGAGTTTATGTGGACTTTGAAAATGGAAGTCTGTCATATTACAGCATTCTTGACAAATTCACTCACCTTCACACACATATCACAACATTCAAGGACTGCTTATATACAGGGTTTATTTTTCTGACTGACTCATCAGTAACTCTTTGTGAGATAACATAGAGTGGGAGAGTGAGAGAGTGGATATTTCAAATGAAAGTTGAACTCTTTGTTAATTAAATAAGTGTGTATATATTATCACTATCACTCAAAATATAATAGAAGTGGCCAGATGTCTTACTAATTTTAACTTATTAGAAAAAAATCACACATTAAAAAAAAGAAAAAAACATTTTCCAATTTTCTGTCACCTAATCAAACGTGAGAACTATTTATGGTTAATAAGTTTACAAATTGTTTTGTTATATATATATATATATATACATTAATTAACAGACAGCTGATCAAACAATAATGTGGTTCATATCAGTGACTTAAAGAAGCAACTCATTGTATAGAGTTTAAAAAACCATGACCTATACATAAATACTTTGTGAATGATTTGTAAGTACACTGTAAAATCTAATAAGTTGGGCTTACTTAAAAAAAGCATGCAAACCGATTGCCTTGAAAAAACTAAGTAAAGTGAAATAGGAATAGTATATTGTACTGACAAATGCTTAGTTAGTATAGTTAACTTACACAAGAGTTCTAGTAACTAAAAAAGAAGAACTGTAGGAGGTACTTGATCCTTTCATTTAGGTTTACTCATGACTTAGTATAGCTACTCACTGACTCCCAGAATGCATTGCGCAGAATAAATTATGTAGTTACTTTGTTTTAAAGTTGTTGTTTTTATTTGCCAATTTTATTTGCTGTCTTGTGTCAGTAGTAGCACAACAAAAAGAGCAAATAAAATGGCTATTGTTACAATTAATGAAAATAAGTTAAATTTAATTGTTACCATCGTTGTGATTCACGTGATGAATGTTTAAGTCTGTGTGTGACTTCAGCATATTACCACACACTATTTATGGATTATATAAAAAGCATTTCAAGGTATTTATGAAAAATAAAATCTCAAAAAGGTCATTATTAAACGTACACAAAAAAATGCTTTAATTAAAAAATCGGTCACTTCATAAAAGCAACTTATTTATTACTTTTCATTGAAATCAAATAACTCTGATTTCATGATGCATTTCTCCATTAATAGAGAGAAAATTATAGTAACATAAATAAAGTTTCAAGTGCCCAACCAGAGGGAATACTAGTCACTATAATGGTGAGCTAAAAAAAAAAAACGGCAATTAGCAACATATTAGTGCACTGCTGCCTCTCACTGGTTTATTAATGTCATTGGTTCCTTTGTGACTACTTGAATATTTTAAGTAAGTGTCACTCAAAACAGTAAGTAAATTGTTTTATTTGCCTTGAAAGTAGCTGAAACTTAATAAAACCTAGTAAGTATAACAACTAAGTAAAGATAACTAATTAAATCTAAGTAAGGTAAACTGTTTGATTTTACAGTGAACTTTATTAGCGCATGACTATTGTAGTGCTATCCAATCTTGTATTACTTTCCAGTTCATTAAAATTTGTAAACAATCTCAGCCTTTAGAAGCTGCAGTAACAGTGCTACTGCTAAATGTTTTATTCCAGCTGAACGTATAATGTATGCAAGTGCGTTTATAGACAAATGTTCCAGCCTGTTCTGCAGGCTATGGACAATGTGAGAGACACTCACTATTATTCACTGCACTAATGATTCAATCCTAAAATCTTATGTATTTTTGTATTATGATCATAAAATATCTTTCCCTTCACATCAGTGTAATGACATTAAATGTTTCTCAAAGCAATGAGTAGCTGACCACATTACTTGTGGATCTGTATAGTGCAGGGTTGGTGAACTTCGGTCCTGGAGAGCCGCAGCCCTGCAGAGTTTTGCTTCAACCCTGATCTAACACACCTGAACAAGCTAATGTCTGAAGGGTTACTAGAAAGCTACAGGCAGGTGAGTTTTAATTAGGGTTGGAGCTGAACTCTGCAGGGCTTTGGCTCTCCAGGACCGGAGTTCACCACCCCTGGTATAGTGACGAGTATTTCCCATGGACATACAGCAGTATTGGACACTTTGGAAGTGAGAGTTGGTTTGGGTTTGGATGGCATATCCTTTTACAAATGCAACCAAGATACATAAAATAAAATGCAATTTGTAATACCTAGCTGGATGGATCCAGGAAGTCCTTACAACCTGATCTACTTATTTATGAAACCCACCACCCGCAAAATGACGGGTTGTAGCAACCAACACCTGAAGTGAGGCACAGCTAGAGCATAACACCTGCTGAGCTGCATAATGTGTAATCCATACAAATACATCATAAGTTTGAAATAACCCAATTTCTCCCAATGAATGCCTACACCTCAAACACAGGGCTGGAAGAGCTTCCTCAGTATGGGGCAGAGCAGACGTATTAAACCATCCCTGCATTCAGCCTGCGGAAAAACAGAGTATTTCCCCAGTGAATTAAGTATGTTTGGTATCCTTACGACACACCTACCTTTACGCTGTCAGCACAGGATGAGGTACAGACCCACAATACGGTGCTGAGCAGGCTGCAATCTTATAAAGGTTCAGCTTGGGCAACAGCCTGGCGTGTGTGAAAATGTCAACAGCAACACAATTACTTACACCAGGACACTCCATTTCCTCACAGATGCTGGACTGTGGAAAGGGGCATTCAGGCTGGACTTTACCTTTATCTGTAGGGATGATGCTTTGGCATGCCACTTACTTGCTCTACAGATATCCTCTGGAGACAGACTACAGAATACAGCCTGCTTTGTTGCAGTGTTATTGGCTGCTAAATGCTCCAGTTACAAAAAAAAACATTGTTGGTCACTAATGAAAATAAATAAATAAGCGTTATTGGCATCGATGGTTCCATGAAGAACATTTAAAATCAATGCAGGCTTTCCACTACACAAAGGGAATCACTCTCAAAATTGCAAGGACTAATATAGTGATAAAGACAAAGATCTGTGCACTGAAATGTTCTTTGGGGAAGCAAAATGGTCTCTCTATGGCATCATTGCTAAACCTACCTTTTGGAAGACTGTACAATGTCTCAATTCATTCTAGATTTGCATTTTGTGAAGTTCTCGTAAGGCAGCAGAAGAATAGTGTTCAATCCTGAATAAATGAAATGCCACATCAGTTCTGCCTTTCTCTGCATGGGAATGTTAAGACAGATGTAAGAAAGAAAAGACAATTGCTAATATGGAAATATATGCATGGAAAAAGGTTGGTGATAACGAAAATACTGACAATCTCAACATCATCACTAGATTCTGCAGTAAGATTTTGAATAGTGAACACACTTTTTGAGTCAATCAATGCATTTTCCCCCCTTTACTTTACCCCTTTGCTAATCTGAACCCACTCCATTGTAGAGTGTTTATTAAATACAAAAATGGATAACATACCTAAAAGTACAATCATCTACAAAACAGAAGTTTTGAATAAAGTCTGTGCATTTAATGTAATTAACAGAAGTTGAATAATTAGAGTTAAAGGTTAAGAGCAAACAATGAGGAGAATGACTGAAGATGATACAGAGCTGTCGCTCAAACACAGTAATGACCAGCCGTCACATGATGATCAGACATGCTGTTATTCTTCACTAAGTAACGGTCATCATAAAACCTTTTCTCTGCAAACCCTCATATGTTTTTTCATACACCCCAGTCGTTTGCTGATGTAAACTGACAACAAAATTAATAAATAAATTCTCTGACTCTACATGACTGATTCGGAAGGAGGCCACATCTCTTACACTTCAGACACTGTCAGGAGATCAGCGTATAACAGTCTGAGTGATGGCAGCCCTTTGTGGGAGTCACACGTGAACCTTCATCGCTGTACTTTAATCTGCATCCAGAGGTGGAAGGATCATGCACTTTAAGCAATGAGAATCATTAATCTGGCCTCTTTGGGCTCCTCCTGGAGATATTCCTTGTGACAGTGAGTTATGGCCTGCACCAGAGCCGAGGAGGGAAGCCTGCTGTCTTACTGGTGGAAACATCACCTTCAGACTATTGATCAGCACAGAGGACAGAGAGAGCGCAGGGCTCATGGGAACTGATGATCAAAACAAACCACCACGTAAATTATAATGTAGCATTCTTTAACAATCTCTCTCCACAAAAGCCTGTCTTAATATTAAAGATTCAGTCACACACAGATTATAACCTGATATAATGCTTACCAAGTGCATTGATTAGTTGCACGAATCCTGATATATTTATACAGGTATTTATATTTGATTGCACATAAATTACTTTTAAGCAAAGCACTGGTGTATCAGGGAGACTGGGGCTAGTTGTCACACAGGACTGTAACTCAGTGTTTGTGTGTTGATATCGCGTTTCTAGATATTAGCATTTGTGAATTTATCTCTCCAAATTAAAAATCTAATATTATCACATTTCTATAATATGTGTTGGGCAACAATTGAACACAATAAAACACTGGCTTGCATTCTCAAAAGTTACTTTAATCAAAGACTTTTGCTGGATCTACCTGCTGCTTTTCACACTGTGAATCATCAGATATCAGATCCTCCTGTCTGCCCTCTCATCACTGGGCATGACAGGGATTCCACTTCGCTGGTTTGAATCCTATCTCACTGGTAGGTCTTTCAGGGTGGCCTGGGGAGGGGAGGTATCCAAAGCACATTAGCTGGTCACTGGTGTAAGGGAAACAGGTCAATTCAGTTATACATTGAACGAGCCGTATAACATCAACTCTGCCATGGATATTAAAATCCAACATATAGTGAAAACACTATTAATTAGCACAGTAACAAGATCAGCAGTTTAAGACATTAACTTATAAGCACAAAACACAAGATACTTCTCTTTTCAATATGAATAAGGCTTTATTAGATAAATCTAAGACATATAAACTAATCTAACACATAAGCACACGCACTCACACGTTCACACAAGTTGCAGGAAGAGAGAAAGTGAGGAAAGAATGAGTTTAAGAGAATGAAAATGTAAAATCCCAAGTTTATAGCAATATGTGAAATTGCATAGATATGAACAACCATCAATCACTTAATTAACCCTCGCAATGAGTTCCTCAATGAGGTTAAAATTATATTAAATACACCAGTTCAGCTAGAATCTGGAGGTACTTGCATTGCCTGTGTAGGGGGGTTCCCTTTGTTGTCTTCATTGCAGAAAAGGGGGTTTCCCGAGGTTGGTGATCAGCTGGAGGTTCAGTAGTCGTTGAAGTGATGTCTTCGGAAGCCCGTGGTTGGGCGTTGGCTGAAGTTGTGGAGTTGTGGGCTGGTTCAAGTTTTAGATGGGCACTTGAGGTCGGAGTCGGAGAAACGGTATTAGGCAAAACTCAGAGCATGAAACTCTCAATGGAAAAGAAAAGAAACTAAAGTGAAATAATAGAAGTAAAGTTTGACAAGACTAGGTGGCATTTCTCCTCATGGTTTTGGAAGAGCAACTGGTGTGTAAACCAGAGCACGCTCAAAGAGCTCTAAAAAGCAGCGCCAAAACGCAGTAACAAAAAGGCAAAAGAAAAAGCTAAATAGCAGGCATGACTAAAAAGCAGTGGCTAAAAAGCAAAAGCTAAAAAGCAAAAGTTGACGGTGTCCTGAGTATTTAAACCAGGTTGTTAGACACATACCAAATGTGTCTTGACCAATTATAACTCAGGGTGTTGCAATGTTTCTCCTCCCAATTCACAAATCAAATGTAATCTTATCAGTCACATGGTCCACATTTTCCCGCTCTTGCAGAGTGTAATTTTGAAAATGATTTCTATAACAAGACTATGATACATTTGACAAAGAATTGATTAATAGAAACGTTTAAAGCATGAATTTTCAAACTCCTACATACCCAACATGAATACAGTCCAATAAACTATTCAATAGTTATTCAACATACACAATTAGTAATTAGAACATGATAGTCCAATGAGTGGGTTACATACTTTATATGGAGTTAGGCATAGAAATTATTAGTTGTAAGTCCTTTTAGCGTTATTTAGGAGCATATATACATGGAAAGGCAGTTTCTGTGCCATTCTGTGGACGTAAGGATATGTTCTGTGAAGACCAGAGAGGTTAAAAGGTCTCATAAGGAGACAGTCTGGTCTTTGTCTTCTAGGTGGGGGAAATCACCCAACGCAGTTTCTGCTAATGATTTCCCTCATGTGATGGTCATGATATGCTGTGTCTTTGACCATTAATCTTGGTTACTTGCCCCAAATTTGACAATCTCCTTTCTGAGTTGGGATTATCAATAAGTGTTCTTTTGTTTTAATGCTGTGAGCTGCTCAAAGCTGCTAGTTGGTGGACTTGCTTCAGACTCGTGGCGCCAGGGTATGTGGACAGATTTATGATGTTGTCTTGGGCCTCTTTGTGGAATTCGGCTCCTCATGTTTATATGTTCTGATCGAATCTTGAATTTTCTGATTCTGATACCCTACACTGGTTCAGTTCTTGGACCCCTCCTCTTGTCTATATAAACTACATTAGTGGGTTCCATCATACAGGCACATGGGTTCTCCTATCGTTGCTATGCTGATGACACACAGCTCTATCTCTCATTTCAACCAGATGATCCAATGGTAACTGCACGGATCTCAGGCTGCCTGGTGGACATCTCGGCATGGATGAAAGAACACCACCTGCAGCTCAACCTGGCAAAGACTGAGCTTCTTGCCTTCCCTGCCACTCCAATTCTACAGTATGATTGCTCCATCCAGCTAGGTTCTTCTGCAATTACCCCATCAACTTCGGTCAGAAATCTTGGTGTAACCTTTGATGACCAGCTGACCTTCAAAGACCACATTGCAAAGACTGCTCGATCTTGCAGGTTTGCATTCCACAACATCAGAAAGATCAGGCCCTTCCTAACAGAGCATGGTGCACAACTTCTTGTCCAGGCCCTTGTCATTTCTAGGCATTCTACTACTGCAATGCTCTTCTGGCTGGACTTCTATCAAGCACAATCAAATCTCTACAAATGATTCAGAATGCAGCAGCACGACTAGTCTTCAACAAACCCAAAAGAGCCCATGTCACACGTCCCTGCACTGGCTACCGGTTGAGGTTCGCATCAAGTTCAAGACATTGATGCTTGCATATTGAACAGCCACAGGCTCAGCACCTGCCTACTTCCACTCACTACTACGTATCTACATCCCCTCCAGAAGTCTGAGATCTGCTAGTGAGCGACGCCTCGTGGTACCATCACAGAGAGGCTCAAAATCACTTTCCAGAACATTCTCGTTCACCATTCCTGTCTGGTGAAAAGATCTTCCCACCCCTATTCGGATTGCCGATTCCCTGACATTTTTTTCAAGGGACAGCTGAAAACTCACCTCTTTTGTCACTATCTGACTTCATCCTTAAATAATAGTAATAATAATTATTATCTTTTCTTCCATCTTTCTATGTCTAACTTGTACTTATTTGAACATTTAGAACAACTTGGTATGACAAGCACTTTCTGTGTCTATTTGCCTCTTTAAGATGAATGGCTTGATGTATTCCCCAACTGTAAGTAATAATTATAATAATTACTTACATTTACTCCATGTACCACTTTTCTGGGCACTCAAGGTGCTTTACATAGAAGGGGGAATCTCCTCAACCACCACCAGTCACTTTGGATAAAAGCGTCTGCTAAATGAATAAATGTAAATTTAAATGTGACTTCATATATCAATACATTTCACTATAAATGGGAGAAACTGCAAAGTCCGATACCTAGTATAGTTACCTAGTGGTACCTAGTAATGTTTCTAGTAAAGAAAGTTCCGCCTGCTAAATAAAAGAGCCAATCACCAATTGTTAAAGTCATCTGGTCACAGGCGCTCCAGTTCCCATTAAAACAATCACTGTCTTGAGTGCAATTTCATCATGATGGCTCAAGCTGCAATTCCCATACATCTCCAGCCTCCATATACCTGGGATTGCCCACGTTCAAAACAGCTCTGGAGCATTGTGAAAATGCACTTTAATGGCCAGCTGTGGGTGAAGAACTTTCCTCTGAAGCCAAGTGGTTTGAAGAAGTCAGTGTATTGGCAGCCAAATGGTAAAAAATAAATAAAATCATAAATTATGCAAATAAACTGATTTCACCTGCATACAATATTAACTAAAGCAAAACTCCACATCTGCCTTGCACATTAAATGTTTATGTGAGTTTATTCATGTTTAAAGCATTTCTATTCAATATTAATTATACACACTTTTAAAATGTGCAGCAAAATAGTTGGATGGAAATCCAGTTTATATTGATTTGTAAAAAGTTGACACAAAACGTCAATGTATGTCCAAAAGTAGAATGTAACACTTAAGTATAGGGACCAATTCTCACTATTAACTAGTTGCTTATTAGCATGCCTAAAATTAACATGTTGGCTGTTTATTGGTATTTATAAAGCACATGTTCTGCATGATCATATTCTACATCCCTTGTCCTACACAATACCTAAACTTGAAAACTTCCTTACTAACTATTAATAGGCAGAAAAAAATATGAGTTTATTAAGGCAAAAGTCATAGTTAAGGGTTTGTAAATGGCGAGAATTTGACCTTAAAATAAAATGTACCAAAGAAAAAAAAAATTCTGAGCAATGACAAATGTTCAATGGCATTTAGTCAAGACCAAAAACAGTATGTGTCAGTAGAAAGTGACTAAAATAGAAAGAAAGAGAAAAAAAAGCAACAACAACAACAACCAAATATTCAATGACAACGATCCCTGTTCTCCACTATAATGTTTGGTAATGACTTTTGATGGAAAGCTATTTTAAAATGGATTTTTATTTATTTATTATTTTATTTATTTTGATTTAACTTCTACTGTGTATGCGGAATAAATTCTTTCTTGCCAGAGTTGAGTTTGAGCTGAAAAAGCAAAATCTAGATTTCCATAGCCTCCATGCTCATATTGAACCAGGAACAGAGAAAAATAGAGCAGGAACATGATTCTTATGTTGCATCCGCGATTATTCCAGCTCTGGGCGATATGTTTTAATAATGAGCCGCTTCTCTCGCAGAAGTCTGCAGCTTGCCAGTAATGCCTGTTTCACATGTCAGCTTGGACTGCTTTAATCTCAAGCTCATTACAGAGGAGCGGGGCGAGCAGAACACAACACAAGCCCGTGGCGTTGAATTACTTTTCCACAGACCCACACACTCGTCAGGACCCCTGAGACGCAGCAGCCACACACACGGCCCGCTTCAAGCTTACTGGGCTTCTTTATTGAGTTTGTCTCCCATGCTGAGGGAGAAAATTTACCAGCAGGTCAAAACAGGGCTGAAGAGAAGAACGGCATCTTTTTCCCTTCCTTCATACGTGCAATTTATAGCATGAACTATGTGGTTTTAGTGCTTTGAAATTGCGAGGGCTCCTGTAGCGTAAACCGGAGTACATGAGACCTACAGTTCACAGCAGCACTTCGCAATGGTTATCTGAGAGAGAATGCATGAGCATCTGAACAGATTATCACAGAAATCCCGTGATTTCACTGACGTTTTATCTCCTGCTATCTTTACTTCTTAATAAATAAGGACTGAGAGACCGCTGTCGTCATATATCGTACACAGTCAGCATTCTTGGAGGCCTTTGGCCACTCATTTGCATGAATTGCTCAGGCAGATAATGACAGGGGACGTTTCCTCCGGCCCGAGCAATGACTGTAGCAGATGATTCAATTACATTTACCCAACCTGCATTCATTCCATCACAACACCAGAATGTCCCATCTACAGATACCTAAACCGGGATTCAATCTGGCGCAGCATCACCTGGTGACGGTGGATATATTGGATTAGGCTTTAATGCATCTCATGCAGACTCACGCATGAACTAGATATTCTTTAGCATTGTCTGCTACACGAGAAGATGCACAAGAGGTTTCAAAATCAACATGGAATCTGAATTGATCATCTTTACTATCTTCATAAAGATGCACAAAGCACGAAGAAGTCTTAATGCACATAGGTGCAATAATAATTTTACCATTGTATATGTGTGTATGTATATATATATATAAGTATACATATATGTGTGTTTGTTTGTTCCTAAATTCTTTTTTTTTTTTTTTAGTTAATTTTTTTTTGTTTCGGTTTAATGATTTTATTTTTTATTTTTTTTATTTAATTGTTTAATTACATTTTAATAATAGGGAGGATGTCCAGTGACACGTATCCATAAAACTTTATTTTACAATATATTGGCAATAATTATGTGCTTTCAGTGTGTGTAGTAGAGCAAACTAACTCAGTAGTGCTTGAATATTCACACACACTCGTCCATATTCATTCATCTAAAATTTGCCAAACATCATGACGTTCAGTGTGATGAAGTAAATTCCATTTAATGGCTGGATTCTGAAATTCCGGCCTATGTTTTCGGCATCACGGAATCAAAGGGCACTAAGTTTCCCTTCATAATCTTTTATTAAAATATTACTTGCTGCACCCCTTAAATAACTTGAAACTGACATTACAAATGTCTTTGGTTTTTCCATCTGTCCCTTCCAGCCACCTGCTCCTTTTCACAATGCAATCGATTTCCAGCGGATAAAATCAAGTCTTGCCTGTTTCTCTCAGAAATGTCTTTTAAAAACGCTGTTCATCTTGAAATCTGACTGATCTATAATAAATCCTGAATGGCTAATAACCAGTACAGTAGCTCATAGATGACACCTCATCGTAATATCCGCTCACGTTCACATATGTTTCGCTGCTGTCCTTTGACTCTGATGAGAGGGACTGTGTGGATGGGTGAAGCTCTGAAGTGCTGACCACATCCCTTCTCTGTGAGTCAAACAGTGCGTCTCAGCGCGACACAGCCAGCATTCACGGCCCTCATCCAGCTGTTACTCAGGCACTGAATGGAAACTCTGTTGAGATCATCATCATTTCCCTGATGAGGCTCCACCACATCCTACAATCCCACAATCTGCCAGCCGGCTCCAAGCTGAGTTCAGAAGACTCAAGGATCCTTGAAGAAGACTTATGGTCTATAGGGTTTCAATAATACTGCTCATTTTCCAGTGTGCTAACCATACATACATATTAGCTGTATTTAAAGATAACTTGCTTTAAATAGGCTGGCTATTTTAGAGTTATGCTTGCCGTTTCATACTAGTAATCTGTAGATTTTATATTTACATTTACCCATTTGGGAAGACACTATTATGCAAAGCAACATACAGTTTTTTTAAAGGTATATATATTTGATCATTTCATGCATTCCCATGACCTTGATGCGGCTAATGCCATGCTCTGCAGGAATGACAAGCAGTCTGTAAAATACATTGTTCCGTCACTGTCACTAATAACGTAAAACATCATATTTATAACAACAGAAGTAATGCAGCTGGAAGGAGAACTGATAATGCATGACATGATGTCTTCATGTGCGTTCACTTCTGAAAATGTTTCTTTTTTTAAGCCAATCACCTGAACCATAAAGGCCATGTGACTGATGATTCTATACACAATGATTTTCTCCATAGAGGAACAGATTTTGAAGGATAACTCATAAACCTTTACAGACAGACCTACAGCTTGGTTTATATATAATCATGTTGTACAGCACATTCATGTTATAATTTGCAAACTGTTTCCAAAACAACACTTTAGCTCTGCCCACTCTTATTTTATATTTGAAGCTGCATCCCAGTTTGCACACTTTGCACTATTCAGTGCTGTTTTGCAATGTGGAATGCAGCTAGAGGGGGAGGGGCTCAGACTCCAATTATGAATGACCAAATAACCTTATATAATTCATACACTACACGGTTGAGTACATAAATGCATAGTCTATAAGTGCATAGTGTATGGTACATCATATTGTTTTTAGTTAAATTAATGTCATTTGCAAAGCTTCATTGGATTGTAGTTCTTTGTATTTTTGTCTGATTTTCAATTTTTTTTTGCTTCAAATCAAACTCAGAAAGCATGTTTCACACCATCAGCAGACACTAGTTCAACACTGTGTAATATCTTTTACTTTTTTATGATTTATCCTTACAGTCATGCTTTGCTTAACTTTAATTTAGCTAGATTTACCTTTAGTTTCCATCAGATGATTCGGTCATGTGTTTGTGTTGATGGTGAGCTCCAGTAGTGCATCTTGTGGACAGCTCAAGTGCACTAAGGTCATGGAAAGGACTCGGCAGTATCTTGTTAAAGTGGGAGCTCTCCGTGTCTGTCCCTGTGGGCTCAGAATCTCATTGCTCTGGCCCAGAATCCCCTTCTCCACGTCAGACTGGTGATGGGCAGGGGCTCGCGGGTCAACAACGAGGAGCTTTAGTGGAGTTATGAAGGCAGGATCCCCTGGTACTGCCGTAACAGACTGCAGCTCCATCAGCGTCCTTCACCTCTAAACACTCACAGAGAGCATCTGTAAACGTGGACAAGCAGCTCACGCTCCCTATAAGGATTAAACAATCCGAAGTGAACAGCAAACCTGTCTCACACATTAGCTGCCCACCTTCAAGTTTCATGGGATTTGAGCAGAGCAAACAGAACGCGTGGTCTTTGTTATCAGTCCAGGTAATAAGGAGGAAGCAAGGAAGAAGTGTTTGGAAAGACTCGGTGAAGAACAAACAAGCCGGGTGTTTGCAGAGGCTTGCTAATGGGACGTTTCCCAGAGGACATCACTCACAGCAGCGCTGAGACACAAGCAGCTCGCCCTGCCATAAATCTCTGCCTTAAACACCATCACTCCTGTGACCCTGAGGAGAGTTCACGGCACGCAGCGGTCAGTCTCTGTCACAACTTCTCCATTCTCTCTGATGCCAAATATTCTTTATATTCTAATCATTGACCTTCCTGCAGAGATGTTCAGCTCTTTTAATGCAGATTAGAGGCTGGAAAAAACAACTTTGTGTGCATTTCACCACTTAAGCAATTTCTTTCACAGACAGACACTTATTATTGGCGTTTGATGAGGAATTAATATCACTCGAATGCGATCAAGTTATTGATCAGTTAGTGATTATGATCATCATGATGGTGCATTCTGCACAAGCAAAAACAACTCAATGTAAAATGTAAATATTAAGGTAACAATTTATTTTATTGGTCCACTTTAGACATTCACTATAAGTCACTTTGCAAGCACAAGACATCGTGTATCATCTACTATCCCTAACCTAACAGTCTACTAATACTCTAATCAGAGTTTGCTGACGTGCAGTTGCAAAGCTATAAAGTCAGCAGAATTTCTAAAGAGGAGCATCAATTTAAATTGTAACAAATATGAACTTTTAAACTCCACTGCACTGCCGTCTTCTTCTGAATACTGGTTTAGTGTAAGCGTGTTTGTTTGTTTTGTTGTGGTGTTCTTTTAATCCCAAATCACAAGAGGATGTAATTATTATTATACAGTTATATGGAGCAAAGTGTTATTGCGTTTCTCACAGTATATCACCCAATCCCTGCAGCAATGGGCTGAAACACATAATAACGTCTGAAAGTTAAAGGAATAATCATATTTCAGGCGTATAGATGCTATTATTGTGTGTCTGTAATTATGCAGTAGTCCAATCACAGCTCATCTCCCAAGGCTTCTGCGTCCTGACCATGCCAAGGACAGAATTAATAAAGGATTGAGTGTTCATCCTCTCCCGACTGTCATATATTTCTACGCTGAAGGCAAACTGTGTCTCATTTTGTTGAACTTATTCTCATTGCACAAGTAAATATGTAATCACTGCCAATCTAACATTTACAGTTGGCCCTGTGAGGGTTTTACATTTTGACCATCATAAAAGCCTTTTTCTTAGTGATATCAAAAGTAAATTGGTTTCCTAATGAGTTTAACCCTTTGCGGTCTGAGGAGGTTTTGGGGCCTTGGAGAAGTTTTGACATGCCCTGACATTTGTGTTTTTTTTTTTCTTCAGTATTTTAAATACATACAGTATTAATGGCAAAAGTCTATATAACTATACAATTCTTTTTATTATAAGTAAGCTGCAGTTTTCTCATCTTCCATATTAAATTCTCATGCTCCTTAAAGGGGTCATGAGTTTTTTTTTTTTTTATGTTCTTTGAGGTTTACTTATAATGTTAAAAAACTTTATTATTATTATTATTATTATAATTATTATTATTATTAAATTAATGGATAGATAAATAAATACATACATAAATAAATAAATATGTGAAAAAAGATTATTTTCAGCCTTCTCTCTTAAACGATCTGTTTTAAGGGGTGGGTCCTTTAAAGTGTTCAGTGATCAGCCACTGTTATGAATGGCTAAATTCATTGCATAGAAACGGTATCAATGGCTCCTCGCTTCTGTGAGGTTTGTGACGCAGCTGCAGTCAGATTAAGTGCCGCTTCATCTTTAAACACATGTCTTTGTGACTCTCCATGACACTGTGCCTGGATTACAAAACAAAATCCTCTGATCAATCCTCAGACATGATCCGGGGTGCCAATTAAAATAAACTATCCACTTGTCCCTTACATTGGGATCCTTCTGATATCCGTACAAAGACGTGAATGAGCTGTTCAAACCAAACGCGTCAAAGCAAACTATCTTTCACTGCATTTGTCCTGATGACAGACTCGAGCGTGGACTGTGTCAGAAATCTGTTTACTGTATCCAGTGTAGACAAGATAGCAGCAGTGATTGTGATTTCTGCGTACTTGGTTTTGATGCGATGCAAACATTCGCATTCAGCATAATCAAATGTCAGCCGTTAAGCGGAGGCTCTGGCGGGTCCAAATGACCTGAAGGCCAAAAATGACCATTTTTATTTTATTTATTTTTTTGTCCAGAAAGCATATATTGCTACATTTATATATATATATATATATATATATATATATATATATATATATATATATATATATATATATATATATATATATTATTTTATTCACATTAAATTCTGGATATTTTCAGGACAATTAGCATATTTTCATAATTTTTTCACAAAAAAAATCAAACAAACAAACAAACAAAGACACAATTTCTGCATATTTACACACTGAACAAAATTATAAATGCAACTTTTTTTTGTTTTTTGCCCCCATTTTTCATGAGCTGAACTCAAGATCTAAGACTTTTTCTATGTACACAAAAGAAATAGTAGAGAAATTTACATTCAATTCACAGGCAACAGCTCTGGTGGACATTCCTGCAGTCAGCATGCCAATTGCATGCTCCCTCAAAACTTGTGACATCTGTGGCATTGTGCTGTGTGATAAAACTGCACATTTTAGAGTGGCCTTTTATTGTGGCCAGCCTAAGGCACACCTGTGCAATAATCATGCTGTCTAATCAGCATCTTGATATGCCACGCCTGTGAGGTGGATGAATTATCTCGGCAAAGGAGAAGTGCTCATTAACACAGATTTATACAGATTTGTAAACAATATTTGAGAGAAATAGGCCTTTTGTGTACATAGAAAAAGTCTTAGATCTTTGAGTTCAGCTCATGAAATATGGTGGCAAAAAAAAAGTGTTTATAATTTTGTTCAGTGTACTTTAAACATGATGATCCATCAGGACCTCGGTCACTGAGTGTCTCTGATGCTATCTGTTATATATCTAAATATATAAATCTGTTTTTTTTTTCTTTTCTTTTCAGATATACTATACATTCCTATGTCTGGGTCAAAATGACCTGCGAGGGACACTTTTGTTACATTTTATATAACACCCACTTAAACTGCTCAAATTCACTCTATTTTTAAATTATTTTATTTTTCATTTATTTATTTATTTATTTTTCATGTATTCCTGGTTCAAGTGTGACAAAAGTCACAAAGTTCCATACCATAATGATTAACGTTCGATTTTTACAAAACTCTTTAAAAATGAATTTCGGGTCAAATTGACCCGATGGACGGATGAGAGTTAATAACGTGGCCCTGTGTTTGAAAACAGTCTTATCACTTTCAATTTTAACCAGAAATGACAGACTTTGAATAGAATTGCACTGACCATAATGCTATATAATGAGCAATAACGGGCCGTCCTTCAGTGGGCGGATCCCATAGTGCTTCCAGAGATGGATGGAGATCAATGTTCGTGAGGGTGTTTGCACAGGCCTGGTGCATGCTGGGATTGTTATGAAATACTGGCTGTGTCTGGGCCAGGACAAGACGGGAGATCTTGCCCATGAGCGTCACATTTTATTGATTACATGGCTCTTAATTAAACATACATTCCTAATTTTCCCACAGACATTTCACTTAAGGTACCGCCTACTGTCTTCAAGCCGACTTCAAGATGTAGCTTTCAAGACGATGGATAAATCATCTGATAGCTCTTCTATTTCATTGTGCCATTTTGATTTTTAGTATGTATATATATATATATATATATATATATATATATATATATAACATCTTGTGTTTATTTTATTAAAAAAATTAAAAATAAATAATAAATTAAACATAAATAATAATAAAACAATCACTATATAATAAAGCATAAGTTATCAATGCGTTTTTTTTTTTTTCTTCAAACAATTAAATTAGACTGATTATGGCTGTCAGTTGATTAAAATATTAAATTGTAATTAATCTCATAATTCTTTATATATTTATTTATTTTTTTGTAGTGAACATGGTAGCATATTCAGTTGAACAGTGAACAAATCTATATAACAGGTCAATATGTAATTATATATTAAATCCCGTCAGGTGTTTGTCATCGTGTTGTCTGTCTCATCTGCTCCGTAACACAAGCACCATTCAATCTGAAGAAGATCAATCTCATTTCTGTTACATTCATTTGCTCCATCAAAATCGAATAAACAAACTGTCAGGGGTTTCACGTGGTGTAAGTGAACGGCTCTGGGTCGAATGGAGGTTTGTTGTGCATGAATTCAGACTGTTACTGGAGGATGCCGTGTGAGATGAATGTGTCCGTAAGCCCTCTCATTCACACACACCTGGAGAGTGAGACGGATGCTGTAACTCTATAAATGAGGTGAATCTGGTAACAGATGCATTTGATAATCTTTATATGTGTGCATCAAACTGTAACAAATCACATAAACACTTAATGTCTGAACCTTAATGGTATGTTTAATCTGATCAGTTCATTGCTAAAATCATTTTTTTTTTTTTTTAGGTTTATTTTTAATATAAGAATTTTTCTCTGAAAAAAAAAGTGTTAATGTATTACAAAACTTTGTAAATCCTATATTAAGGATGTTTAATTAAATTGGTACTGCAAAAATTACACATGATTAAGAAAAGGTTATTTTTTTGTAATATATATTTATTTATTTATTTCACTCTATATGGAGGTGGCTTGTTTTAAAATGTGACTGAGCAGATCACTTCAGCGCATCTCTCTTCTTCAGTACTCTACTGAAGTTATGAGTTTTTGTAAAGATGTAAGTGAATTTGCATGCCATCATTCATATTAAAAGGCTATTAAACTGCTGACATGGTGGAGTTTTAATTCAAAGTTTCCTGTCTATGCAGTAGAAATGCTGTGAGAAAAAGCTGTGGTGAATTTTTTTTTTTAGGAAAACTTATCCCAAAATGCACTGGGCTCAGTCAGCCTCACATGTCCTGAAAAGCCCCAACTGAAACATTTAATCACATCCTGGTGTCTGGCTGCAAAAGGAATAATGTGAAGATAAAACCTAACCTCCATCAACAGTATCTGTGAGTCTGTCACAGCCACATAAAATCATCACAACTTGTTTTTGTAAAAACAAACAAGCGTAAACAGTACTGCACTTACAACTCCAACAACAGGAACTACATCAGCAGAGCAGGAGAGTAAAGTCATCCTTCTATAACAGCTCTCCCATCACTACAAGACTATAAAAATGAGCAGTAGTAATCAATAGCATGACACAGATACCGTACACACAGACAGTGTAGTTTCTGCACCAGCAATGTCAAAAGAATTGCAAAAAATATTGACTATAGCAAACATGTTTCTCAAACGCACATGCCATCGGTCCAAAAAACAGATAGTCCTGTCTCAAACTCACACCATCGCTTGAGTCTGTGTTGCTGACCAATCTTGTCAAATAACCACTGCCGTTAGATATCATGACCAAATCATCACTGTAGACTCAAACTCATCTCCCTGAAGCTCACTGGTCACATGACATGTATGGCTCATGTGACCAGCTCAAAGTTCTTGGCATAATTAATGAATGAAGATAGCAGATGTCAAAACTGAACAACTGGCTTTGAGCTGAATGAGAATGAAAACACAGTGAGACACTACAGACCTGCTAAAATCAACCTACAGGTAAATGACTTAGAGTTGCCTTTGCATATGAAGCTCGAATGCATGAATGGATACACTATAAAAAGACTCATGAACTCGTGAACCCAGAACATCCCTTGAAGAAAGTCAGCAGGATCTGTTTGTAGTTCCTCACTTCAGACTCACGTTGTCATTTGTTTCATAACAAACAGCTTCGCTCCCAGCAGCCCTCAGCTCCTGTGTGGTGATTTACTTTGCCTTGTACCGGCGCTCGCTGCATCGAGATCCATAAATGCATGAGGAAGACATAAGAGAAGAAATGAAGAGCGAGACAGACAGAGAAGAAAGAGTGAGAGAAGGCCTGGTCTGATGAATAAAACAGCAGCTGCAGCTCATTGAGGCCCAACGTGAGGTTATTTCTCCAGCAGACTCCAGTGTTTCCATCTGAATAGCAGCTCTCCGTCCTGCAGTCTGTGTCCCGGCGACCGCTCCGGATCTCCAGATCTCCAGAAACAGGAGCGCCCAGGACCGGATGACCACAGGTCCACCACAGCACTCCTCAAGAAGAGAAACACCGCCAATCCACAGTGAAACTCGAGACAGAACACGTGCCTCACTGTAATACTGACACTGCCTTTAATAATAAGCTTTCAAATGAACTGAAACACAGTGTAATTAGTGTCCTACACACGTCACATCACGTCAGGATTCACCACAGCAAGAGATCTTCACATTCAACTGAAATAATAATGATGATGAAGAGTGTAATAATAGCTTAGGACATTGTGAAAAGTGCAGGGAACCATCACAAGGTCTGTATCTCAGATTTACAGCTCCAGTTAAACAAAAGCACACACACACACACACACACACACACACATACAGTATATACTGTATATATTAATGCAGGCCCATAGCTGGATATATTGCAAAATGTATCCTCTAAATTAAAATCCCAGTGTCATCAAATTCTTATTTTATACAATCTTCTAGGTATCACTTCAAAGCAATAAAATAAATGTGAAAACTATCATTTTAAAATGTATTAAATCGGATCAATATGTTTAGGTTTCATAATTATTTCACTTTAAAACTTGATGAAAACGGAAACACTTTACAATAAGCTTCTAATAGTTAACATTACTTAATGCATTAATTAACAAAAAACAATACTGTACATTTGTTGCTCTATGCAGGAAAAGGACGTTTTCTGTATATTTAATATATAAATTACTATCTCTGAAAAGAAAAAAAAGAAAAGAAAAAAAAAGCAATTTCCAAGTGAATAAACAACTAAAGATAATGCATTGTGGCTATGTGATAAACAAGCATAGAGCCTGATGATGCATGCGCTGATATCTGCAGACTGAGTTACTCCAGCTCAAGTCCATTACTTTCAGGAAACATTGCATCGCTTTGAATCAGATTCCAGTGCTCAGCATAAAACCTGCTGATATGAGGCTTTCTGTGCTCTGGTGGAAAGCACATGAGCGCCTCCTACAGGAGCAGAGAGGAATCTGTCTGATTGCTTCAGTGTTTCCATCACTCCAGCCCACTGACTTGCAGAAGAAAGAGATGAATGACGTTTTTGGAGCATGAATTAGACACGAGTTGTAGTCCTTACATATAGAAACTTGTGCCAGACTCTCCAAAAACCCCGTAATTGACATTCCATGTAGAATTTTTTGAAAACATCTATGAAAAATCCCACATTTCACTGCACATGATCAAGACCGCATGTGTACATCAGCTGTCAGCTGTGAAGCTCTCAGTATAAAAACTGACGAGTGTCCCGTGTTTGACCCAAACCCAGCAGATACAGTGACGAGCTCCTGGAAATATTTAGTAGTAGCTTATCATTGGTGACTGTCAGTTTATGTGCATATGGCAGAAATGTTCAGAAAAATAAATTCAAGACGTAAACAAACAGACGATGAAAACTATTAACAGCCATTATTATATGATGCAATAAAATTTATAGCAAAATGTGTTAATTCTGTATGTTGTTTCAGGGTTGGCATCTTCTGAGGTCCTCTGAGGGGTTGGCATCATCTCTTCTCAGGTGTTCTGGATCCAGACTGGAGCTTGTGTAAATCCTAGTTACCATGGGATGTAAATCCAGAAGAAACAGAGAAACAAATAGAGACATAATTAGCGTAGCTAAGTTACTGTCTAATATAACACCCAGATTTTTGACTGTAGAGGAAGTAACAGTACATCAGTCTAGTTGCAAATTGTAATCTACGAGATTCTGTGTACTGTTTTTTTGGTCCAATAAGTAATATCTCTGTCTTATCTGAATTTAATAGGAGAAAAATCTGATCACATCACAGCCATCACTGACTGCAGCTCTGATCTCTGCGCTCTCTATAAGGAGCTGGCTGTGTTTTCTGAGATGAAGCCAGTGCCTTTGAACAGACTGAGAGGATTGAGTCAGACTCTTTTATGCTCAGACATTCATTCATTCATTCCTCTGTAAGTCTGATCGTACGGGTGGAGGAACCACTCTGTGCCTGTGCAAATGTCTGCCATTAACCCAAAAGGTGATTGTTTCTGTTTCACTGTTAATGCTCTATATTCAAGCCACCTTTATTTCTATAGCACTTTATTTTGTACAAAATGTGTCAAAGAACATTCACAGAGATAAACAGAAAAATCAATCAATGATGGAAACTCTTAGTAATGCACAAAGTAAATCATACAGTATTTTAATCTCTCGACTATCCTTATTTATCCTACAGCAGTGCTTCTCAAGTGGACTCAGATTTTATTTTGGACCTCAAGTTACTGGCCTAACAATATTCTAAATATTTATGACATTGCATGAAAAAAAAAAAAAAAATAGTGTCTTAGTATTTGACATAAGTGAAATCTGCACAAAATAAAATATTTTAATTACTTTAATATTTATAGTAAAATATAAAAATAGTAAAATAATAAAATATTTTAATTAAATGACTTTAACGTGACAATGAAGATACTGAGAGCATTTTGTCTTAACATTTCAAAGTTTATAAGTCAACATATTTTGTGAGCTGTACTTCAGTACTCATGCAGCACAATTTGTTGCATTAATTTCTTGTATTGACCATTCAGTAATTTTGTTTGAGACTCATCGGTTGAGACCCACTGGACTGTCAGGGTTTTTATGCTGAAAACAATGCTGAAATTAGGTTTATTTGACAAATGTGATAAACAAACAAGGTTTTTAAGGCACCTGAAACATGATAATTGAATTTGTTGCAACAAAACCGATGCAAACAATGAAGCTGTGACTACAAGGTCACAGGTTCGATTCTCAGGAAATGCACAAACTGGTAAAAAGCAAACCTTGAATGCAGAAAAGGCATCTACTAAAATGTACAAATTTATGGGACACAATAGTCTTAGGCAGTAACATCTGCTCTGCTACCTTTTAAGCAGAGCTCTTTTGTAACTGAAAGCTAAAATATTTTTCTTGATGTACTATTCTATTTCACAAATCCAATCAGCAGCGCACAAAAACACATTCGCAAAGTGACAGGAAAGAAAGCGCTCGTCCAAATCTGTGCCATTAAGTCTCAATGGCGCATCTCCCACTGGATCTTCAGCTTGAATATTATACGAGCTGTATGCCGTAGCCTTGACTCACACAATAAGCTGTGAATCTGCTGGGGCTCGTCTGGATCTGGAGAGGCGCAGCTCAAAGAGAGGCAGCACCATCACCGAGGCCTGTTTGTAAGCTCTCAGATGCCTTCCTCAAACACATTCATCCTGAAGGATGAATACAGGTCAATATCAGCAAGTCCTTTTGAGCCAAACTCTGTGTCTGAGCAAACTGAACGAAATAACTGATGAAAAACTGATAGAATAGTGTCTGTTTGGCTTTTCATTGATAAACAGAGAATAGCAGCTTTGTCTTACTTTCTGCTGAGTTCTGAAGTGCAAATGAACTAAAGATGACAAATATTAGAGCTAGAACTGAACAAACTTTAAGAAGCTTGACTCCTTGCATTTTAATGATGATTTATTAACAAGGTTCGGGAGAAGCTCGTCAGATACTTAGCCTAATTAGCACAGGTGGAGCACACTCAAGTTAATCAAAACTATGGTATAAGTACAGCTGACGTTCCTCTATCCATTAAGGGTTTATCAGCATTCGATTTGAACCTTTTGCCAATATATGGCAGTCTCAGCTTCTCCCACGTAGACAACGAGGTCTATATTGGGGATTTTTCAGTTCTCTGGCCAATCTGCCAGCTCCAGGATCGCTCCTTCTCCACCAGACACTGCCGCTGAGCTCCAGGCTTCATCGCAGCCCCTGCTCTCTGCTGGACCAGCCACATGCTCTCCATGACGCCGTGGCTTTATATTTCCACTTCCACTTCACTTCCAATTTTTCCCTGGCACCCCCTTATCTTTCGGCTGTGCCTTCAATTACTCCAATCAGAAAGTTGACCATATTTAAGCCTGAGGCAAACGCTGATAAATTCCGATGCTCCATCCTCGAAAAGGGGAAAACAAGCGGATCGGTTAGTTATTCATCTCCCAGCAATCAGCCAAACATCACTCCTAAATCCACTCCAGCAGGTCAGCCAATATTTCGAGCAAAGCTTGCAAAGCCCCGAATTCGCCTTGCTCGGCACCACCATTGCCCTGCAGCGCACAAGACCCGGATCTCCTTAAGCGCTGGGTCACAGTGGCAGGCTTCCAACGAGTCTGGGCTGCGCCCCTGATCTCACCGCAGAAAAGCCACACTCGCTTCCCGCTTCGACTCAACCTTTTACCGTGGCTCTTTTGGCCGCAGCGTCGTATGCAGCTGGGCCTCAAGCTCTTGCGCTAGCGGCACAGGCCGTGTTGCAAATAAATTTTTAGGTAAATTCGCTTAAAGGCGTTTGTTGCTGAAAGTTGTTAAATGACTTTGTGACAAAAGGATGTAGATGTCATTTTTAGCCACATCGCAAACTGCGTAGAATACAAAGAAATTACTCAGATTTTCTGAATTTTCGCTAGCATTTTTTCCTGTTTTTTTAAATTACACTTCACTCAGATAAACGGGTGAAAAAGATTGATTTGTGAGAAAATTATTTAAACTATGTACCTAAATGATTAAAGATTATAGGCAGAAACTAACAACTAAGGTTTATCATAAAGGAAACAATTGCTGATCAAGTGCAACTAGCAACCTAATTCACATGTGATGTGAGTATTACTAGTCACCTCTCTCCAAGTCTCTAGCCGATGTGCAGCCTGGCTAGCTTTTCAATACTTTCTTCTTTGTGTGGTTAAGAGGAAAATGTATGTCTTTAACTTCTATTAACTAAAAGTTGCCAAAAAAAAAAAAGTACATTTGTTGCTATGTGCTTTGGGAAAACAAGTTACTAGGGTAATCTAAGAAATTGCTAAATAATTGGTAGGTAACAGAGTTTTGTGGATTATTCTGTTGATTAATCGGAAATGTACACTTAATCTTTAATATTTGGACAATTCTTTATGACAGAAATGCTACAGCAATCATAAATCCTTGAATGTGGACATCAAAAGTTGCCTTTTTTTGTTGTTGTTGTTTTTCAGTACGTTTAGTCATTTCACTGAAATAATCTGTTCAGCTTTCCCCCATAGGCGGCGTGAATTAAACAAGGGTTCATGATCAGCCCTTTCGAAGTTTTGCATTAGCCCATTGGAGTGGCTACTTGGAAAAATCTGGGGTAAGAAACTCCTGATCGATCTGTCAGCTCCACATAACTCGCCATTTTTAAGCATAATCACCTCAATTGCTCTTGCTCTAGACAACTTTACCTTTTCCATTCTACGGTCAGCAAGGCTTACCCGTCCAATGCCGTGAGTATTGAGCTCCTGTCGGATGTCGGCGAGAGCCTCCTGGCAACACAACTTTACCTTTCCGTCTTACATTCGGAGAGGCTTTCCCGTTCAATGCCTTGAGTATTGAGCTCCCATCGGACGTCGGCAACCTAACTTTACCTTCCTGTTTGATGGTTGGCGAGGCTCAGCCGTCTGACACCAAGAGTCTCGACCTCCTGCCAAACGCTGTCCCCAAGCTCTCTCAGCTAAATGTCCTTTTGCTACTGCTTTTTAGGGGGTACTTTAGGTTCGGGCCATTCCCGAGTTCGGAGCCCTTCCCTGGACAACACGCCAAATATGCATTACAATACTTCAGCTAATTATTTGTAAGCGTGAACTTGTGAAATTGTTTTATTTACAAGGTTCAGGAGGAGCGTGTCAGATACTTAGCCTAATTAGCACAGGTGGAGGGCACTCAAGTTAATCAACACTATGGTATAAATACAGTTGACTTACATCTATCCACTGACGGTTTATCAGAGTTCGGAGCGCTTTCCCAGACAGCACGCTAAATATGCATTACAATACTTTAGCCAATTATATGTAAGCGTGAACTCGTGAATTACATTCTGTTTAAAAGATGAATATATTTTATTGCCCCTTCTTTGAAAATGTTGTGTCTAAACTCATCAGCTGTTACTATCTCAGGTGACACTATGCATTTGTTTTTCTTGGGAAAATGCAGGAAAACATTTTTTTCCCTATTGTATGGATACATTTCCAGTCATTGCATGTGATTTAGGATAATGAAGGATGCTCATTGTTTGAGGGCCAGTAAATTGCCGTTTTTTGCTACAGATTTATTACCTCATCTTTGGCCAAAACCCAAGAGCTTGGAGGCACTGGATAAAAATAATGCCCGCTAATGGCATCTGGATATTAAATTATGTTAATGTGGCTCAGAACCATTAACAATGTGGCAATTTTTAATAAATTGGGTATCTATTTCTCTTCTAATCCAGCCATTTGGCTCTGGAAAGCATGAGAGAGGTGTGTTTAATTTAAAGTTAATTACTTTGCTAATGTTATTTCTTGGCGTTCGGTCTAATGGGGGATATTACAAACTTTTGAAATGTTCTGGTTTTAATAGGGGACGATTATGTGTGCTTGAAACCAGTACCTGACAGAATCATTAGAGTTGCACAAAGACTCTGATCTATGACGCCTCTACTAATAACCCAAGCTGCTTTAATACACACAATATTGTGCATTAAAATGTTTGCCGAGGAAAAAGAGGGAGAAGCAAATCCTGCCACATTTAAGTAAATTAAAAACTGATATCTTCTTCTTTTTTTCATCATGTATTTGCTATGCAAACATCAAAAACTACAATGCACAATATATATATATATATATATATATTCAAAATTGCATCTGTGTGTAGGTTTATGGTGCTGAATATTATACATCTTGGACTGCAATCAGTGTCTCCTTATGTATCCAACCGGCTTAGCTTTTCATTGTGTATTAAGAGCAGACATTATGAAGGACAGTGTGCCACATGTTAACACCAGTTCACAGTTTGCCAATATCACTGAAGAACTGCAAACAGGCGGATGGATCAGACCTCAGCATCCTCCGTAAGCTGCTTAGTGCTTCACAGCTTCTGAAGATGTTCCTCCACTGTCCTTTATGTTCTTCGAGCCCCATTCAAACAGCACATCCTCTCACAGTGAAGATACACACTTACAGACAACTGCATATGGACGGTAATCTGACAACCTGAGAACAAACAGCATGAGACTAAGACAAGACACAGTGTAATCCACAGCCACGCGCCGGCAGATGACACTGTGTGTAGGTGACACTGTTTATCAGCGGGAGCTTCTGTGTTAATCCTGCTGATGAAGATTGAATGTTGCTGCACTGCTATTGAGATTTGGAGAAGCCTGATAAAGGTTCTGTTAGATGCAGAGCGAGTCTGCCCTATCTATCTATCTATCTGTCTATCTGTCTATCTGTCTATCCGTCTATCCGTCTATCTATATATCCACAGTGAAACCTTTTTACAACTTTATACAGTATATCAGTCTAAGTTCTCTAATAATGGAATATCTAATAATAAAACCGCTAAAACATGCTACTGGAAAACAGGTCATTTCAATTTCCACACATGTGGGTGAACGTACATGTATATGTTATTCTTGTTTACTTGTTGAAAGGTTTTAAGCCGATGCATTGTCCACATGTTTTTTGAACCTTAAGCATGATGTGTTGTGATAAGATTAACTCCAGCTGCTCGATGCCGGAAAACCCATAAACCTTCATGGAAACCAGGCCGCTCACTTTGTAATGCAAAACAACTCCACGAGGTTTCAGAGTGGCCCGTAATGGAATTCACAGAGGCTTTTCACAGGACACAGATAGCAGCTGTGAATCCATTGTGATCCTCCAGACGTTATACATGTATATCAGGGCGTATATCACAGCTGTCTGAGCCTCAAATCCAGCCAATATATTACAGCTGCACCGCAGTTTTCTGTTTCACCTCTGTATTGAAAGAGAGTCAGATAGCATTATACACTAACACCGGCTGATGGCCAGATTGCATTCTGATTTTGTTTACTTATTTCTCCTAGAGTAGGATAGGATTGTTGGGATCTACTGTGTGAGACGGTTCCTCAGTCTTGAGGTCTCGATAACTATTACAGTTCTGAAAACAGCTCTGCTCCTATACAGTAGATGAGTTTACTTGGGTTTGTAAACCTTAACTGCATCAGTGGAAGTGGAAAGCAATCCAAATGTCAGGGAAACACAGCTCAAACTCCACTCCAGAATGATATTTCAGACTGCAGATGCACTTAAGCAAACATTGTTTGAAGAGATGCTGGCGGAGGCCTTTAGAATGATTGCCCTGCCAAAATTTGTATTTTAGAGCGAAAGCATTCGCCGAACCATCAGGTATTTTTCATTTCGCTCGAGCCCCGAGGTGACGCTGGCTTATTACCGGCTGGTGATGCTCTGCCCCGGAAAATGAATGACCTGATAAAGCACAAAATGCAAAGTAGCTGGGGAATTTCAAGCCTATTCATTGCGCTGGTTCATATTTGCTTTGGAACAAGCCTGTCTTGCTCCTTTCCTCAGGGGCCTTGGTCTCTCTGATAACTGATAACTGAACATGCGGCTCCACCAGACACACACTGTGTCATATAGAAGTCAAATGAGTTTAAGCACACAGGACCAGTGCATATTTCAGAGAAAAAAACAGCACATAAAAATTTGGATATAACAGTAAAATTACCTGGCACTCCAAATGGTCGCATTACTGGCTTTTCACAAGAGCACACTGTACAGAAACGATTGCATGTGTTTCAACATTTCTGATGAAAATTATTTATAACTTACCTTCATGGCAATACCTCTACACCCTTATCTCATTTTGTATGCACAGAACCACAGTCTGTTGCTCAAACAAAGCAAATATATGTACAAGGCTTATTATAGTTAAATAAAACAAATAAAGTTAAACCATTAAAAAGTTACTTTAAGTAAATTACATGTTATTTGAAATAAAATAATGAAATAATATATAACTTGAAAGATAATAATATTTAAGTTATGTCGTCTAGTTTCCAAGGAAATATTTCCGAAATTTATTTATTTATTTATTTGGTCAGACCACTAGTAAAAGTGTAACTAGGAATTCTATGCAGTCTCTTTCAATCAATATCCCACATACAGTAATGTGTAAATTTGTACTTTTGATATAGCATACATAAGCATACGGCATACTGTTCAATACAGGAACTGTCATCCAAAATGTTGCCATAGTTTACATCAGAACATCCCTCCAGAGTACACTGTTATTTTGACAACATGACTAAGTCTTATCCGTACACAGTGACACAAGGACTTGTCATTCTGATGGCACTGACATATTCATTGACACAGATATTTATTTTTGAGAGATGAACTAAGGATTTTGAGCAAGAGACTGGCTTTTGCAAGTTACCCATGGTGTTTTACTGTTTGTACGAGTTGTTTTGAGAAATGCACTTACTGTACTGTTTTGCTAATGTCAAGGATGATTCGAGAAATGTACCAAAGCGACTGAGAAAAACTGTAATAAAAATTATACTAGTATCTCTTTGGAACTAAAATAATATTGTGCACTGAAATAACTAAAATAACTTTGAAGAGTCATATTGGCTTTGTACTCTATTAATTACTAATTATAATAATAATTTTTTAGAACAATCATATTTTAAAGTGAAAAGACCCATATGGAATTTGTGCTCTGCATTTAAGTGCTCACACACACCTGTGAGCTGTGGGGAGCAGTTGGGGGTTCAGTTCTTGCTCAAGCGTCTCACCTCAGTCATGCTATTGAGGGTGGAGAGAGTGCTGGTCATTCACTCCCCCAACTAGACCTGAGACTCGAACCTACAGCCTACAGGTTACAAGTCTAACTCTCTAACCATTAGGCCACAGCTGCCCCAATTTTACGATGCTTTTGGAGCTTGACAGAACCTGGTCACCATGTATTTTCATTGCATGGAGAAGAGCAGCTTGATCATTCTGCTAAACTCCTCAATTCAAATTCCTAGAAGTCAAGCGGGATTATAATTTTTGAGAAAAATCTCTCTTAAATGTCCTGAAGAATCAGGTTCAGAGCACATGAAACATTCAATCAGTCGACTCTGTCCAAGCCTTCGATTAGAGACCATCATGAAACAGCCTGTGCCCCTGCTGAAACCCTGAAGGTCTGACGGTGGCCAGAGCAGCAGCCGTGTGCATCCGCATGATTACATGTGTGCCTTTATTATCTGGAGTGAGGTTATGGCATATGGGAAATCAGTTCCACAGACACATTTACACTTCAAAAAGCCCCACAATCCCTAATATAATGTTGCTGCTTTGATCTGAAACACTAACTAACCCATCGAGGGAAATTCCCCTGGACCGAGCAGATCGGCCCGCTCTGATGTTAGCTGCATACGAGCCATTCAGACTCACACGGGACAGACAGAAGTCATAACACAGGACAAGAAAACACACACATGAACACACAAAAGCTTTTATGTTCAATGCACATCATGAGGAAACTTCAGCTAAAGGTGAAAAGTGTATTTTCAATGGTAAAATGTTTTTTCCTGTTGCATTTTTAATGTAGAGGGACAAATGCATGGAGCCGTCTTGTTTGTAATGCCAATTATGGGTTAATTTTCAAAGCAATCTAAAGGAGTTTTGAGTTACAGTTAATCCATTTGTTGTTCACATGCGAAGCGTTTGCTCTGGTTACTTTGACGTGTGTGTAACTGTTTCAATAGAGACTATGTCATTGAAAGCCAATTATAACATCCTCTACAGTGCCTCTAATTAGACCATGTAGTTATTAATTTGAAATTACTTGACCAGTATGTTCAGAGTTTAGAGTGTGAAGCTCAGTAATTAAATGGATAATGGTACAGATGGAGCGATTACATGTGACTGTGAGATTGGTGGATTTCTGATTTCCTCTTTAGTCAACCCAATAATTCAACCCTGACATAGTCTCAGATAATTAACTGATTAAATAATTGAATTAGTGATGTGGAAACTAGGCAACCAAGCTAATATTTCACAGTAAAATGACTGTACATCTCTAAGGTCGATAAGAGACTCATGACCCTTCTTCATGTTAATGAGGTTCAGAATAGTTTGGGTTCATGTTCTTGATGAGTCTTGATAGAGGAAATGAACAACACATCAACAGATACATTAATGAATGAAAGCACAAGAAAGAGCTGCACTGTTCATCCACAAACCTCGGGATCAAAGTGACTTCCTCAGCAGGACGTTGTCAGACGCTCCATGTGTGTGAAACATGGCTGTGACCGGGACGAGACGGGGTCACACTCATGTTTCTCCTGGACATAAGTCAGCTGATGCTCATGTCAGACAGGACAGAAGAGTAGAAGCAAAGACATACTAATCAGACTCACCTCCACACACCAGCCTGATGCTGACCTTACATACATCACACATGACACACGTGTGTTTGTTCAGAGCACAACGCTTCAGGAGCTCAGTGTTTGGTTAGCTCATAAGGCACTTTGCCATTAAAAGGCAGTTCTGGGATCTAAGGGGCCATTTACATGACACTGTTTACAATTAAAACAGAAAATGTCTCTGTTATGTATGGTAACCCTCATTACCTGAAGGAGGGAATGGAGACGTAACGTCGGTGACAGATGAATTGGGATATCACTTCGATAGACCAATCTACTTCGATTGTAAACTAGACAAGCCAATGTACGTTGGCATGCAATTATTGCATCCAGCTGTTGCTGATCACAGCATGGGTATAATAAGGCAGTAGGTGCAATGCATACTAGGTTTTTGCTGAGGACCTTAGCCGGCGACCCGGCCACACAGTGGTGGTACAGCAACCGTGGCAACAGGATGTGGCGTGTCCATTCCCTCCTTCAGGGAACGAGGGTTACCATACGTAACCGAGATGTTCCCTTTCAGTCAGTCACTCTCGATGCTACGTCGGTGACTGAGGAATTGGGATCCCTACCAAAGCACCATGGGTGCTGCCCCTTCCAGTGACCTGTGTGAGCTGGCAGTGCCCCTCTTTGGTGTAGGTCGGGGCTCAGAAAAAGTAGTTCCACTCACCATTGTCAAAGCACTACCTCACAGAGTAAGATTGGATAACATTGGGGAAAATGTACCCGTTCTGCTTGGAACAGGAACACTGCGGAAGCCCCATCCCACATTCCTCTGTGAGGCGCGCTGTCTGTTCGACCGAATCCAACTCCATACCAAGAAAAGAGATCCTCTGTGCTGCTGTTCCTCTTGCCGCTAGGATTGACGCCAGGATTGATGCCAGGATTGACGGGGGCCTGGACAGGCAGGGTGGCATGGGAAGGAAGCACCAGGTCTTCCTGCCTGGAAGAGGTGGACTTAGGACACAATTGCATCGCTACCGCCTGCTCAACGGGGGGGATCTTCAAATACCCCTTCACTTCACTACCGTCGAGGGTGGTGAGGGAAGAGGAGCCCACCATCCAGTTTCTGGCAGTGAAAGGTGCCATCCACAACCTGATGAGCTCGTCATGCACTTCCGGGAAGAAAGGCACGGGGGCGGGGTGCTGATAACCAGCGCAAGTCACCCCAAGAAACCAATCATCCAGCATCGAGGGCAAGGGACGCGGTGGAGATTTCCACTCGAGCCCTACTCTCTCGGTGACCCAAGAAAGCATAGCTGTCATCTCCGGATTCGATTCAGGCTTTTCCACCGTCCTAGAGGGCGGCAGCGGGGCTGAATCTTCATCGGAGAGCTCCCCCTCTGATGCTGAGATCAACATCTGGTAGGGTGGAGGTCCACTGGATACCGCTGGTACGCTCTTTGTAGAGGGCCCAGCACGTTCTGTGGGTCGCTACGCTGGATCGGATGTGCAAGAGGAGTGATGGTCCCCCGAGGTTTGGTGCTGCTGTTTGATATCTGTCTGGAGCTCACAGTATATATATGTAATAATAATGCAAATAATGCATCCTCATGTAGAGAGAGAAAACAAGTGATACTGAAAATCAATGATAATTGTATTTTCAGGCAAGCTGTTCTTAAACCTTTGTCAGTAGATCACATAATAAAAACAGTAATATTGTGGGTAACGATTTAGATTACAACCAGCAACGTACTGTGCAAGTAAACTTTTTTGTAATTATGGTGTACCTATTCAGTACCTCCGTGTAAGTATTTATGTGAAGTTTGGGGACTAAAGGGGTAATAACCTGTAAAATTACAAATCATTTCTACTGTAGGTATTTTTTAACTAAGGGTTAGCTACTCTTATATTACGTGGTATGACCTAACAACAATCTTATATTTGCAAGCGATTTAGCATTTTAGATTTTAGATTTTAGTATTTTTTTCAGTCCAAACTCTCGGTTGAGACTGCTGGGTTAGCAAGCTGGCTTGATTTGACCCAGTTTGGGTTGATATCATTGATAAGTAACCCGATGGTGCTGGGTTAGGAATGTGGAGGACGTGAAAGAGAGCATGCAGCAAGTCACACGAGTTCAAACGCCAACGGTTCTGTGTGTGACAAAATCCGTGTCTGTGGACAGGAATGTGGAAAATAGGAGTAAACTAATCTAAAAGAGGGTTTTGTCTGAGTATGTTCTCACAACATTGAGCGGTGACTGATGAGTGCTAAAACGAGGAACTAAACTAGTCAAAATGGTGCTTGAGGACGTGGATCAAAACTGTAAAATCAAAGATGGAAAAACTCCTTCAGTGGGTGAAAAACATGAACAAACTGAACAAAATCTTAAAATTGGTCTTAAACAAGCTTTTCAAAAGAATTTGGTTAAATTGTTTAAGCTGTATAAGTATGGAGTTGCTTTGCTTTTTTCTGAACTGGTGTAATACATTTTTATCTTTTATTATCTGTTGCCTGTGTTGTTACTGGTGTCATATTGTGTGTGATTTTAATTTAAAAACCCAAATTTCAAACAATATTTGAATTAAATAAAACAGTCCACCATGTCTATTGGTATATTACCTGATATATAATGTATGTATGACCTACTGTATAAACAATCGTTTCAGAGCAATTTGTTGTAGCCACTTACCCTGTCACTACATGGAACAAAGGAGGAACTTGGACTTAAACACAGAACAAGTGTATATTTGCACAGTAATTAGAGAGAAAAATATTGCACTGGGTTTAATTTAATTTTTCAATGGCCAAATTAAACCCTCTAATTTTTATTTTATTTTTATTTTTAGTTTGTCTATAAAAACATCATGAATACAAATGTTGTATCATGTTTTTTTTTTTTTTTTTTTTTTTTTTTTTTTTTTTTTTTTTTTTTTTTTAAAAATAAATATGACAAATTTTTTAAAATTGGACCTTTAAATTTAAATGGTGCCAGAGATGGTTATAAAAGAATGATGTTATATGAATTTAGTAGACAAAAGCAAATTGATATTTTGTTTTACATTTAGAAACACACAGTGATTTTAAAAATGAGAACGACTGGAAAAGAGAATGGGATGGACAGATTGTCCTAAGTCATAAATCCTCTGTTAGTGGAGGTGTTGCTGTTTTGTTTCAAAACACATTTTACCTTTGTCTTGTGAAGTTGAAGAAATAATTGGTGGTCGTTTGTTAAAGATCAAAGTAAAATATGAGAAAGTTACCATGGTGCTTTTGAATTTATATGCTCCTACAAAGGGGTTAGAAAGAGTTTTGGTTTTTTGATAAGGTGGATGCTGTCTTAAAAGACTTAAATCCAGATGATATGTTATTTATAGGTGGGGATTTTAATTGTACCGCAAATTCTAAGTTAGATAGAAATCATATAGAACCACATGCTGCTTCTCAGAAAATACTTATACAATTAATTGAAACACATGATTTATGTGATATTTGGAGAAATATGAATCAAGATGTTAGACAGTATACTTGGGCTCATAGTACTGAAAATTATATATCCTTAGCAAGGCTTGACAGAATATATAGTGTTCAACATCAACAAAATCTTTTTAAGTTCTGTAAAATTATTCCAGTGGGTTTTTCTGACCACAGCTTAGTTCTGTGTAGTGTTTTGTTTAAATGTGTTAAGTATAAAAGTGCTTATTGGATTTTTAATACTTCATTGCTGAATGATGAAAAATTCTTAGAAAATTTTAGTTTTTTTTGGAAAACTTTTAAGCAGCAAAAACATTTTTATGTATCTTTTATCGCAATGGTGGGATTGTGGAAAAGTTCTTATTAGAGATTTTTGTCAAAAGTACACTCTTAATGTTACTCGAGACCTAGCCCAGTCAATGAAGATTTTAGAGACGGAAATTACTGTTTTACAAGATTTATTAGCATCAACAAAAAAAAACAACAGAAAACATATTGATGATCTGAAAGAAAAGAAATCTATTTTGGTAGACCTGTTGGGAGTTAAAGCAAAGGGAGCTTTAGTCCGGTCACGGTTTCAAACTGTGGCACAAATGGATGCTCCCTCAAAATTCTTTTTTAATTTAGAAATTAAAAAAGGTCAAAGTAAAATGATCCATACTTTACGCTCAGCTACAGGACAAGAACTAACTGAGCCTGCTGACATACGTTTGCTGTGCTGTAGGTTTTTTTTCTGACCTTTATAAATCTGAACTGAGGAAATGGGGGTGCAGAGGCTGATCATTTTCTTGAAGGACTGCCAAAGGTGGATGAAGAGTCTAACAATGATCTACAACAGACGTTGTCATTGAAAGAGCTTTATACTGCCATGATGAGTTTGGATAATGGTAAATCTCCAGGAATTGACGGGCTGCCTGTTGAGTTCTATAAGACTCTATGGCCCGTCATAGGAGAAGATCTGCTGACAGTTTTTTAATGACAGTCTGAAAAGAGGGACTATTGCCTCTAAGCTGCAGAAGAGCAGTCATTACACTGTTTACCCAAAAAAGGGGATCTTCAGTATATCAGCAATTGGCGCCCTGTTTCACTTTTATGTTCAGAGTACAAAATTTTGTCCAAAACTTTAGCTATGAGACTTAGTAAAATTATAAGCAAATTGATACACTGTGATCAGACTTACTGTATTCCCAACAGGTCTATTTTTGATAATATTGCTTTGATAAGAGATGTTTCTAAACTCCTGGGAATTAACTCTGGAATGATTTCTCTTGATCAAGAGAAAGCATTCGACAGAGTTGAACATTTGTTTCTATGGAGTACTTTAAAGGCTTTTGGGTTTAACGATATGTTTATATCAATGATAAAGGCTGTGTACTGTAACATTGAGAGTGTTCTTAAAATTTAATGGTGGTTTGTGTGCTCCTTTTAAAGTTGAAAGGGGGGGTCAGGCAGGGATGTCCTATGTCTGGCATGTTGTACTCCCTGGCAATTGAACCCTTACTGCAAAAAACTACGAATTCATTTAAAAGGTTTGAGTTTTCCTGATTGTAATTATTCTTTACACCTTTCTGCATATGCTGATGATGTTATTGTTTTTGTAAATGAGAAGGAAGATGTTATTAAGCTAGAAAAAATTGTAAATGATTTTAAACTAGTTTCCTCTGCCAAAGTAAATTGGAGGAAAAGTGAAGCTATAATGGTGGGAAGTTGGAGTGGAGATCTTCCTGCTTTACCTGGAGGACTGATCTGGAAAAGAGGAGGTTTAAAATACCTTGGTGTCTATCTAGGAAATGAAAACTTTATTAGGAAAAATTGGGAAGGTTTAATAGAGAAAATAAAAGGTCGATTGGAAAAGTGGAAATGGTTGCTGCCTCAGATATCTTATAGAGGACGTATTCTTATAATTAATAATCTTGTGGCATCCTCACTATGGCATAAACTTGCTTGTGTTGACCCTCCAAACGGACTCCTTGTTAATATTCAAAGAGAACTGGTGAACTTTTTTTGGGACAAGTACCATTGGACTCCTCAAAGCATTCTCTTTTTATGACCCAAAAGAGGAAGGAGGTCAAGGTCTTGTAAATCTCGCTTGTAGAAGAGCCACTTACCGTCTCCAATATATACAGAAACTTATGATGGGACCTTATTCATTGGTGTGGAGACCACTGGCCTTAAGTATCTTGAGAAGAGTTGGAAATATGGAAGTGGATTTAACATTGTTTCTAATGGACCATAAAAGATTGACTTTTAATGAAATTCCTTCTTTCTATCAAAATCTGTTCAAAGTGTGGGGTTTCTTTAAACATCGCTGGATGGAACCAGCAACTTCTCTTCATTGGTTATTGGAAGAACCAGTTGTTTTTGGAGCTAGGTTTGATACTTCGGCAGAAGATTTTCCTGGTTTAACAGATTTATTATGTAATAAAAAGGTTTTTAAACTAAAACACATTATAAATGAATCAGGTTATAATTTACTTAGAGCTGAAAAAGTAGCTAACCTATTAGGAGTTCGATCAATACGGTTTGTAAAAAAATTTCTAGAAAAAATAACTATGATTTTAACTGATGAAGAGAAGATACTTTTACAAGAGTTTGGTGCAGGGACTTTAAGCCCTGATAGTAAAGATCTTTTTCCTGAACTTGAAATTTTCCCTGTTATAGATGAGTTTTGTTTTAATAGCCCCCTGTTCAATTTTGGAAGTAATGATTATATTGATTTTTGTACAGTAGAAGGGAAAATATTATATAAATGCATTGTTAAAGTTACTCATCAGCAAAATTTAAGTACTAAAACAGATACAGTATGGAGAGAAAAAATTAGGAATCAATTCTGAAACTAAACCTGTCTGGCGAGCACTTTACAAACCACCATTAAAAAAAGAATATTGGTGATTTGCAGTGGCGGATTTTACATGGAGCCATTGCTGTAAATGCATTTGTGTCTATTTTAAACCCCACTGTAAGCGACAAATGTCCTTTTTGTTCAGAACGAGAGACTATTTTTCATTGCTTCATGTATTGTAAGTGACTAAACCCTCTTTTTGACTTATTAAGTGTTTTTTTTAGATTATTTTAATACTAGTGTTTTTTTCAAAACAAAATTATATTTTGGGTTTTTTTTACAATTCAAAACAAAAGTTCAAATGTCAAGTCATCAATTTTATTGTGGGACAAGCAAAATATGCTGTTTATATCACTAGGAGAAATAAGATTGAAGAGAAGTCAGGACAAGATGTTGTTTTAGTTTTTAAAAATATGGTAAAATCAAGAATGCTTATTGATTTTAATTTTCATAAATTGATGAGTACGTTAAAGGTTTTTGAAACTCAGTGGTGTTGTAATTATGCTCTGGTTTCAGTTGAAAATGAAGAAATTGTCTTTGCAAGAGATTTAATGTAATATATATATTATTATTATTTTTTTTTTTTTTTTTTTTTTTTTTTTTTTTTTCCAAGTGTGTGTAAAGTGTTATATTAAAAATTTTATAATAAATCGATTGTGAAAATCAAAAAAAATCTCTCTCTCTCTCTCTCTCTCTCTCCTGTGTCTTTCATTCATTACCAGCTGATATGGCAGCATTTGTCAGAAAAATGGCATGCCTCCAATCAAACGTCCTTCCCGATGACATCTCCCAGTCATTTGGAGAGTTTTATGGATGCGGATTGTGTCGGTGCTCAGGTTGTGAGGGATCTGGGACTAACAGCTCGGAGGTTTACCCTCGGTGTCATGGACAGAGCCATCAGCGTAAGTGACCTTGATTGATCGCTCCTCAGCTTCGGAGGGAAACGGCAGTGTTTGCAGTGTTCACCAGCACCAGCATGAGTTATCTCGCTTTGCTTAGGCATTCCATTCACCAGTGAGCACCCCTACAAAATATCTGTGCATAGCATTTTCCAAATTAAATTTTTTTTAAATAATTTTTTTCCCCTCATCTGTGTTTCAGCTAAATTAATAATTGCAAATAATTTGGGGTTTTCTTTTGCATTATCTAACTAAAAAAAAGGGAGAGAGAGAAAAAGTAAATCACTACCTAATTTAATACATAAATTCTGAACATTGTACACAGCTTTTGTGCTCAGTATAGAACATATCTGTAATTTCTGATATTATAATTTCTATTATTAAGTGTTTGACAGAAGTGAACATTTGTGCTTGAGGAACTTTATTAAGACATGCTCAACCTCATGATGGATGACATTTGTGTTCGATACAGTCAGAGTGTGTCTCAAAACAGCTCCTGTCCACCTCATCATAAATCTACATACTCTCCTGTAATAAATGCTTGTTGCACACAAACGTTTCAATGGTGTCAGTCACTGATTGAGAGCCTGTCATTCTGTCAGCAGGAAGTCATGCAAGTGTAGCAGTGTTGACAGTTTAGTTTATTCCTTTAGATTTCATGTTTTTAATTTACTTTGTATTCAATATACAGTAAAAATGTTACTGTTACATTATTGTGTGAGTATATTAAAAAGAATGGCTTATCCGACTCTTAGCTTCCAGTAAAGATGTATATTTTAAACAGTCAAGTGGGACTCAGTGGTAAATTTCTTTCTTCAGTCAGTTGTCCTTGCTTCTTTGTTTCCAGTCACTATGGCAACAGATACACGGCTTATTTGCTCATATTTTGCAGATATATGTCTTGTAGGACTTTCTTTCTGGGTTTCCATCCAAGCCTTTTATGCACATTTTGAATCATAACCTCTCAAAAGTCACATAAATGTTTATGAGCTTGTCTGAGGTGGATTTTCTGGACTGTTACTAAGTCAGAATGCACATTAAAGTGATGGAAATAGTTTGGACCGTTTGGACACTGGGTATGGACAGACGATAGCTGATATATTTTATTACAATTATTCCAAGAAAGAAACTTTGAAGCATTTAACCTGTGGCTGCTCCTGACAATCATTCATTACATGAGCTGCTGCTGCACTCGTTCTGACTGTCTCCTGACAGCATTTAATGTATTCTTGCACCACTACAGCAAATATACATATACAGACAGGGTCTTGAGTGCTGTGTGGTGTAGTGCTGGACAGTGGCTATAGTGAATGTAGTTGTTATTAACCCTAGTTATTAGCATTAGTAATATTGATGCTTGGCAAACAGCATTACAGGCTAAGACATGCTGGTGTGAGTCTTGAGCGATCAGACAGACAGCAGGGTTGTGTGTCTGTGTCAGACTGTCAGGACTGTACATTAAACAGCTTTGACTGACATGTCACTCTTCTGAATGATGGATCATGTGTCACATCCATCATCTACAATCAGCAGCACAACATTTATCACTCAGAAGTCATCCAGTTCTGTGACAAATTATATCAAATGCTCACTTTATAAAACCAAAGAACGTCTAGTCTTGTTATGAGATATGGGAAAGATCACACTGGATTTGTGTAAGTGAACATGAACAGGCAATGGTTTATTATATCCTACTGAAGGACATTTGTATTCAGTCTGAGGTGTCTCTGCCTGATTCAGCTGCTACACATTTAACAAAAGGACTGCGGTTTATGAGCCTTTTTACTTTGAGATAAAAAAAAGAAGAAAAAAAAAGATGTAGTGTATGTGGAGGAAGCTTTTAATTTGACTGTGAATGACAAAAATCAATGCTGATTGATGAAACAACACCTTAACCATTAATGGACATCTTCACCACTTAGAAAGAGACTCATAATAAAAAATGGATGCTAAAAATTTTATATTGTTTGTTGCCCTAATAAACCACAAAATGAGAAGAAGAAGAAGAAGAAGAAGAAGAAGAAGAAGAAGAAGAAGAAGAAGAAGAAGAAGAAGAAGAAGAAGAAGCAGAAGTAGAAAAAAAGATTTAAACAGTTAAACCGTAAACTCTACATGTGATCTATACAAAACAGAGGCAAAAACACTGATTTTTTTATGCACCGGTCAGTTTTGAGATTTTGGATAAAGTGTTATTTCAAACTAGAGAAAGGAAAACATCTAAAATAAACCTTTACACACTGCTTTTATTACACGTTATCTGTTTGTATCTGTAGATTGCTCTTTTGTTGGTTTGGATTGCTTCTATTTTCCTCATTTGTAAGTGGCTTTGGATAAAATGCAAATGTAAATCTAGATTTATTAGATTTATTATTATTATTTTCTCTCCAGCAGTATATACACCAAATAGTTTTAGAGTTTGTTCATATATAATTTCATATAAAAGTTTTTATATAAAAAAGGTGAAAGTGTATTTTTTTTCTAACCGTTAAGAGTATAATTAATACAAATTAGTGCATATTTAATTAGATGATGTCTAATTTGCTTATTTAAATTTAGCATTTCAGATTCAGATAGCAAGTCGAATGAAATGGTAGTAATAAGTTGTGTATGAACAGATTTTGCATGCTTTTTCTTCATACCACAGAGTCAGGCCAGAATACATGCAGCGTTGTCCCATGACAGAGAACATGGACCCAACACAATTAATGGGTTTATATCGGCTCTGGCCTCTGCTGTGAGAACTGCGAGCACAAACACTTAACTGAGGAGCTACTTTGTCTTATTTTTAGAACATGCAGTTTATCACAGACATTGATGATCCATCTTTGATTTCTTTATTGTTTCCCCTTTTCCTCCATTGTCCTTGCCAGGCCAAAAATAGAATTAGCTTTTCTTTTTTATCTCCAGCAATTTGTCTGAAATGATTGCTGTTTTGACATTATAGGCCTGGACAAGGATACAGTGACCTCACTCACACCGGTCCACCCTGTTCAGGTCCAGTTCAAGCGGATGAGAGAGGGCAGCTGGTCAGCATTAGTCAAACCGCTGCCGTCTGGACACGAGAGCGCTCGGGTCACGCAGGAGCTTCATTTGTTTAGTGCAGGTCTCTCTCAGCGGGCGCTCTTTGCCTTGACCTGCTCTAAAAGACACATCTGAGTGTCCAAGAAAGACAAAGCATAGGAGGGAGTTTTATATTTATTTCTGTACCTCAAACAGATTTTCATTGCTCAGAGGTTGCTCTTTTATAGCTATACAGTTCCCCCCAAATTCAGCATTCAGTCATCATTTACTCTTGTTGTTCCAAACCTCTGCGACTTTTGTTCAGTGGAGCACATCAAAAGATGTTCAGCAGAATATTCATGCTGCTCTTTTCTACACAATGAAAGTAAATGTGAATAATGTTTCCAATGCAAAACAAAAAAAAACATGTAGTTTTTAATTAAATTAAGCTTAAAAGCTTAAGGCGAGACACTGCAAACAAGGTTTTTTTGTTTGTTTGTTTGTTTGCTTGTTTTTTCAAGCCTTGGGATTTTAGAATATTTTTTGTTACAATCTAAATGACACTTTTATGCGTTTATTTTGTTGCACTTTATCTATTTGCAACTATACCCTTTAACTGATCATCTTAATTTAGCACACTGTGTTTGTCTGGACTGTGTGAATGGAGCTCATAAATCTATGTTCGGTTTGAGTCTAAATAAGGGCTTTATGGCGTAATCGACCTCTGATCTAGACAGAAATAATGTATGTAAATGCAAACTCTTCCTCGGGTGAAATGTTACAGCAAATCAGCTCAAAGAGATTGGTTTATTCTCACTCATTTCTCTGTCTGGGCAATCAGATAAACTGCAAGGCTCTCACTACAGCTTTATTTCTGTTCATGACTCCTCGCCGCTCACAGGAAAACATCTCAACACAGCTGGACAGAAGATACAGATGCAGATGTGATAGTGTGTTTTTAAAGGAGAATTCAGCTTGAATGAATTCCTGCAATGCACTTTAGCCCTTTTCGATAATTTCACAGCACTCGTGGATCGACCACCAATTTCAAGTTCTATGTATGCTCATGCTAAGATTCTTTTGAGAATCTTTGATGGTTTTGGAAGGAAACAATGTATTAATTTCTTCAAATGTTTGCCATTTTTAAAGATAATAAAAGTAGACCACCACAGCAGCATGTCTTAAAGTTCACAAGTTCCTCAAGCACAAATGTATATTGCAATTACCTTTCAGATTGTCTTCTGTGAATGGAGGGAAACTCCAAATGTGAACACACGGGTTCCTCAGCATCACAGAATAAACTACAATCTTCTCCAGATGACTATAGGAGAGGTTTGAATTATTTGACTGGTGACTGGTAATGAGCAGGAATGAAAATGTAAGTCAAACACTACAAGACTGATGCTCATCATCCTTTTATGTTGTAAAAGTCTGAGCACATTTACTATTGTTCTGTGATTTTTTTGTGAACAGAGTACAGTAATTTCAATAGGAATCTTTGCAATTGGTAACTTCCAGTGAGAGCAAGAGATTTACCCACAAAAGACGCTTTCGCACTGGAGGAACCCTTTCATAGTTTCTAGAACTATTGGCGGAAGTTCCCTCTTTTTGGCATGTTCGCACCTCAGGAACTAGAAATGCATTTAGTTCTAGGAACTCCTTTTGGGGAAACAAAATCAGCTCCTACTTCAGAGCAGGGTCTAAAACAGGTGTATAGGAACTACCTGTGATGGAAGTGTAAACTGATTGGCCAAACTCAAACAATACACAGACTACCAAGCATTTTTAAAAAAGCCATGTACTGTAAAAATATTTACTCCACAAACATGGAAAACAGTGAAAACCTGTTGTCTGCAGCATTTTGTTCTTTTCTCAGCCTCGATGATACAGTATGTAACACTGCAAGTTGTCAGATGAGCTTTAGTCAGATTTTCATGCTCTTTCAATCGTGGAAATTGTGCAGTTACATTCCATCTCTCATTGTTGATGTTTGTAAATGCCGTGAATAGAGACGTCACTGTCGGCTACTTCAGAGCTCGTGCTGCCGGTGCGAAGGCAACCAAGAAAACGAGCAGAGGGAAAAATCAGTTCCCTGCTGGGAAGTTCCTAGAACTACACAGTGAGAAAGCGCCTAAAGATTTTGCAACGTGTTCAAGCTGGTCATGCAGATTTGACCCCACTGGCCGACAGTTGCTACACTAGAGCAGACTTCAGACACAAAATATTACATTGGATGTCCATCAGCATCCAACTACTCATGGACACTACAATACATTTTAAACTCTTGGGTGTGCATTTGGCATCAGTGATACATGCAAAACATGGAGCTTCACTAAACATTCAGGACTTAGTGTATCTGTGTGCTTTATGTAGATCAGAAATACCCCTACTTCATTCAACAGTTTAATTTCCTCAACAGATCCTAAAAACGGCAGCTTTCAAACCACTCCATTACACTTATTCCCCAGACAATGGTCCAATTGTCACATATGGACTTGTTGGACACAGCAACTGTTTCAAGTCGCAGATCACATTGCTACACTCTTCATTATTGGAGCAGGTGGATGAACGCTAGAGAAAATTGAAGCGCTGCTCGGCATTATCAAGTTCCTCTCCAAAAGCATTATGCTGACAGAGGCCAGTGGCTCAGGATGGCGTCCCTGTTGTCGATAACACGGGAAGGACCGAGTGTTTATCTGAACGAGCGAATGGAAGCTGCTTTTGAAATACTTCAGTCCGACGGCTCCACGAGGTCCACACTCTCATTACCGCTCTCACACGCTGGCAACGGTCCACCAGCGGCTCCAAAGGACAACGACCTTCCTCATAAACATGCACAAGCAATATTCTACTCTATCCTCTCGCTCTGGAGAGGATTGCATTTTCTCGTTCCTCTTCTGTATAATAGATGAGTGGATGCTTTGTGTGGAATCCTGTGCCACTCCTTCACTGCTGCGTGTGGCAGAGACGAAAGGCTAGAGGAGAGGAACAGAGGATGGATGGAGAGAGAGTTAGACGGTTAGAATCCTAAGGAATTTTACCAATTGATTTAATTCTCCATTAAAGATTCATTCAGTATTTTTGAGTAAGCATGCCTCCCCCCTTAGGTCCTAACTAAATACTAAACAAACAGACAAAAACATGAATGGCTAACTAACAGACTTTTTCTTTATATAGTGTTGATATGGCAGTTAGTCAAATAATTTTTCTTCGTGCTTCCATTGTGTGGAAACTTTTAAATCGTGTATGTTAAGAGTAGTCCAGAGTGGGGCTGTTCTGTCCAGATGTTTCAGATCCCAGATAGACTCCAGAGTGGAAGTTGATAAAGTATGCCATTTGTGATGAATACAGTTGGAACACTTTGTCTGTGGTGACATTTCTATGTTGATTCTTGCACATTTTATGCATTTTAACGTGAAATGTTCAAGGTGTGGTGGTGAAATTGTGTTTATTTTTATCAGAAGCAGATTACCGTTAATCTGGCAATATTTAATTACAATTTTTATTGTATCTCAGCAGTTTAAAAATAAAATGTCCGGTGAGTAGCTCTCACTAGCTCACTATCCAGTGAAAAAAAGTAAAATAAAATAAAAATTTGTCAGATAAAAACACATTTGCTTAAGCAGCCATTTCATTTCATTTTTCTTTGAGCTCTTTTAGTGTGACTTTTATTGCTATATAGGGTGCGCTACAGAGCAAGTTTATTACATCTGAAAAGACAAACATATGGAGCTGATTATGTGATGTAAACATAAAAATATGTACTATATTGTTCTGAGCTCATAGTATAGTGCAAGAAACTGTGCTAAATAAGTCTATTAACCCGTAATCTGCTCCTTAAATCATAACTTGTGTGAAAAGGTGTTGGTGTTTCACTACCACTGGTGTTCATTTCAGCAGAAAACTGCAGTGTAATGCATGCATGATACATTTTTGCAAGTAGAGAAATGTTTTGCCTATGTTGCTAAAAACTTGTTTATCAATTTACAAACCACAATCTAATTTGACCAGATGTAGATGTACTTGTATGTCTTCTTGCCTGTCAGAGGTGTTTGTCTTGATTTTGATTAACAATCTCTCCAGTTTTTAACATTCACGTTACTGCATAAATCAGTTTCTTTAATGGTAAACAAGAAATTTTAATGCGTTATAATGTCACAGTTCATTTCTGCCCATATAAAAATTATTTCCAATCAGTTTTAACCACTTTGTGAGCATGTTACTGACTGCTGGTCACACAGAGAATGTAAAGCAGGGGGATGCTGGCATTAACGCAGCTGCAAAGTTTGTGTGCATTTTCTTTAGTCATTTCAACAGTAATTTGTTGAATTATGATCATATGATGGAGAAGACCATCTGTAGAGCTTTGGTGCATTCGGAAGCTTTTTTTGCAGCTGACCTACCAAGCCATCAGATCGTATGCTGCATCCTCATGCCATGCAAGATGCATCCAGCTGGAATGTTCTGCATAATTCCTTTAGTGAATAAGGGACTAAAACCACACGGACCGCATGTGCAAATAAACAGCACTTACTGAGTTCCCCCCACTCAAGGTGGTCTTGCAGTTCAGACAAAACCGCCTCTGTGAGCCACATGGCTGAGCGAGTGTGTTTATGTTTCACACCTCTCCACAGCTCTCTGGAACACAGGCCTTCACACACACACACACACCGCACCTTCCCACTCCTCCTGCTTTGGCAACATTCCCAGATGGAGGATGTAAAATGGATGGTGCAGAAAGACCCATAATTTACTAAGCAGCTGCTTCCCTTTAGAGTAAAACCCTTCCCATACTTTATAGGCAAGACACAGCAATGAGGGTCTTTGTGAGGGGAATATTGATGCGTTCCAGAAGATGATATCCAGAAACTATTCATCACGAGACCGATAAGAGGAGCTTTTAAGGACATGGCTGAAATGAATGAGAGTTATTTGCTTTGTACCTCCATGTTCTTCTGAGACGTGGACCAATCCTGTGTGAAGTTAGTAACTTGCCGGGTGCAGTTTGTTAGGGCTCAGCATTTAACTGTAGCTGCAAAGAGCTCAGAGTGAACGGAAAGCACTAGTGTAATAGATTTTCATTTCTGGAATTAGCCTCTTAATTCATATGTGAGATGATAAAATACGACACATTACACTAATATCAAGTTTAATTTCTCAGAGAGTCACAGGGTAACCTTTACAGAATGCCCGGTCAGCAAAAGCTCAGTCCACAGCGCTTCACATGAGTACACCAGATCTGTGTGTGATATTACTATGATAGTGTTGGTAGTACAATTAGTGTACTTTATTTTAGTGTACATAAAGGTTTTTTTTTTTTTTTTTTGGTCAAGGTCTTTTTTGCTACAATTCCTAATTACAACAAATAGATTTTATGTGAGAGTACCTCCAGTCAGAAAAAAAAAATCAAATAAACCGGTTAATCTGAGGTTCAAATGTTCATATTTATTTCACTTTTGTTCCTCTAGTCTGTACAGTAGGTATACTATGTTCTTATATCAGGGCTAACCTTTAATCGAACATCTCTATTTGTCCCGAGACAAACATTTGGAAATCTGTGCGCTCCAACAAGTCTCTAACAGAGAATATATACGGCTTTGGTAAATCACTCTGTCATAATTGGCTCTGTTCACTTCTCCTAGGAGGGCAAATACGGGATCCTCGGAGGCCCAATAAATGTAGCCAAGCATTTTTCTGATAAGGGAATACTCATTTTTCACCAGTGATATTTTCATTTTTTCTGGGCCGTAGACAGTTGGCATTAGATTAAACGCTAACCAGGGGTAAGCCTGCAGCAAATAGCGGAGACTTGAAGGGCAAATGCCCTCCTGAATCCATCAAATTTCCCCGGAGTTGTTCTGTGGACGCTAACGACCTAAAGCTAGCGCTCTAAAGATGGCTCCACATCTCTATCGCCGCACACCTCTGTGTTTTGCTTCTGTCTGCGCTGACTCTCCAGAGCTCTATTTGAGCTCCGCGTTTCATTAAACAATAGTCTGCAAATGTTAACGTGATAAATGCTGATCTACTGGACGCTCTTAGCGAGACTTGTCTCAGTTTAAGACAAACCTTTGTGTGAGAAGGTGTTGTTTATTTAAAACACAGGCCAAAAATGGAGCAACTTTGCTTGGGAAGATCTTTTGAGTGAAAAATTTCACTCAGCATCTGATGTTTTCAAATCCGTGTTTTTTTCAGAGCAAAAACTCAGCAGAGAAATACAATGCAATGAAAGTAGTGAAATAATTCAATCTGGGGTTATTTGATTTTGATTGGCTCTGGGCTCTCGGGAGACCCTAACAGGCCCGATTCTGATTCGTCATCCCGCGAGGAGAGCGAAATGAACGTCACATGTGATTGTGTCACAGAAGAGACACATACAGCGCTCCATTTCATTTTTGCCAGCGACTTTCCAGGCTGCTTGAATCTCATTGTCTTTCTGTCATGTCTTACGCTGAATCTGAACTGGAATTGAATTATGCGCGAGGAAATCAGTAACGATTATGACAAGTGAACATGAAAAGTGATATTGCAGAACATGCTGATCAAATTGCATCGTTCATCCTGCGTGTGACTGATCGCTATTGAACATAATTATATGTTACGGTCGAATGATCAATTTGCAAATGGCCTGATGAAGCACACCAGAAGAAACTGCCCACAAACCACACATTGATCTTATCAAACGACAAAGCTGCCCTCCTGTTTAAAATATGCAAGCGCCAAACCCAGGAGGGATAATTAAAGTAATGTATGCATTAACTCGCAAATATCGTAATGGTTTGATTTATTGAGCGTTCCCACGTCTATTTTTCTTCTCTGTTCTCTTAATGATGCCCAGAGTCACAATAAGCACACATCCTTTGGAGCGGCTCCAGTGAAGGTCACCTCATCCACGCAGCCGTATGAGCGATGAGTCCTGCAGTGGAGAGCACTGCCACCGGCATCGGCCATCCACAACCCCAGCGCAGGCCTGCATCGCCACCGCAGGTGGGAGCAGCAGATGCACGCCGCCGCTAATGGCTCCGGGGCCGACTATGAGAGAAAGCCACCCAGCATGGAGGCGGAGCAGATGGGCCTGAGACTTACAGATAATGCTCGAGACAGGGTTTGGACGGCGCCGTCTAGTTCCCTTGGATCCGGCGCTTGTGTGTTTGTTACTATTTTTATTAAGCAAAGGACACATTAAATTGATTAAAGGTGGCAGTAAAACCATTAGTAATGTTACATTTCTATTTCAAGTTCTTTTGATCTGTTCATCTGTGAATCAATCCTGAAAAATAAAATGCATCTCAGTTTCTTCAAAAATAGTGAGCAGCACAGCTGTTTTCAACATTGATAATAATCAGAAATGTTTCTTGAGCAGCAAATCATCATATTAGAATGATTTCTGAAGATCATGTGACACTGAAGACTGGAGTAATGATGCTGAAAATACAGCTGCGCATCACAGAAATACATTACACTTTAACAGATATTCACATATTTTAAATTACAATATTTGACACTATTATTGTTCTGATCGCAATATCACTATTACTGATCAAATACAGTAAATGCAACCTTGGCGAACCAAAGAGACTCTCAAAAACATTAAAAAGTAAAGTGACTTTGAATGGTAGTGTATCAGCTTATAAGGTTTTTACAGTGATGTAATGCTGGTGACCGGAACATATCGGTGTCTGTATTGTGAAGTACTGCCATCTAATGCTTGTTTGGGGCATTATAAAGTTTTTCATCCTTATGCTGATGCTGTAATTTAATGAATGTTGGTTTATGAGCAATGCATACTAAGACTAACTCTATCTTTGACATTCTCACTGGTGCACATGGTCAATTCTGTCACTTTTACAAAGACTACACATGAACATCATACTGTATAATGACCGGTAGATGAGTGTTGCTGTTAAAATCCTTATAAAACAGAAGATCTGTAGTTTTCCAATTTCAGCTCCGCAAATAAATCAAGCTTATTGCACTCTGTATGAGGACATACAGAGACTCTGTGAAATCAATAACAGCACATTTATTTTGAAACTGGCCGGTTATGTAGAAATGCAAATATTTGGCCGATTGCTCAGATCCCGCCAGGTTGGGTGACAGTGGGGATATGATCTATGAGCCAGCATGTTGGCTTTGGCAGGCGTTATTGTTTTATGTGATGATAGATGGAAGTATTTCCTGATGCTGTAAGTGCAAATGGAATCACGCACGTCATCCACACAGCATAACTCACACAGACCATCCAATTTCCCTCTCTGAGAACTCAGCTGTATCGAGGCTCCAGATTTGATCAAATTACCATTAAAGTAAGAAATATTCCTCGTGCTCTCATATGCTCATGTCTGAAATGAGTGCTTGCATTCAGGTTTGCTTTGACAATGATTGAAGAACTATGCACAAGGAAACACATCAAGCTCTCGTGATGAGCAGACGCTGATGCTCGTCCCGCAGCTCCGCTCCAGATGATTTTGTTTACTCGTTTGTGGCAAGATTTAGATGATCAAGTTGCAAAGTCAGAATTATGGTTTATTATTATAATTGTCCAGTTGAACAGTTTGGACATTCTGTCTGGACTTTAATAAAGATTGCAGTCCTCTTTCCTTAGTGGACAAATGCAGGAAACGTTGCCACTGAAAAAGAGTTGGGATGCATAATCGAAATGTTCAAAACGTTCTTGAGCAGTTTGCATGCATAATCCCTGTCTGAAACTTAAACATGCTCTCTGTCATTTAATCACCTTCATTTTTTTCTCTTGCTAATCTTGTTGTCTAATAAATGTGGCACTTGGTCTTTTGTAAATCACTTCGGATAAAAGCTTCTACTAAATGCATACATGTATGACATTCTTTCTTTCTTTTATGGACATATAATAGGACAGCAAAATAATATAGTAAATAGAATAGCATGTGAAAATATGAAAGGATAGTAGAATAGTATAGTGGAGTCACCCAGCTTGCTTTTTTCCACACAGATTTTCAAGGCCAGATTTGATTGGTTCCTCGCACAAATCATATGAAATCTGTTTTATCCTGCTTATTGTGTCTTTTTTAGTCTCCATTCACATTCACTGTACGGAAGAGAGCAGCTCAGACATTCTGCAAGTGTAAATGATGACAGATTGTCATGTTTTGCATGTATAGCAATGCTGACCCTCGGTGGTGAGTGTTCAATAGACACAGCATTGAGTTTCTCTCAGCGTTTCTCTCAAATGAGGGGCAGGACACGGGTCGAGGTGACTCAATCTTCCTGGAATTAAAGGCAATGTACTCAGAAAAGGGAACAAAAATACAATCTGTTTAAAATTCTGAGACCTGCTCACTGTAAAGTTAGATTTCTGAGCCACAAGGGCTCCGCAAAGTCTTCAGCAGATGCTCTTCATAACGGACGGTAAATCCTGACAAGCCTGCTGAATGGGAATCTCATCAGAGCACTGCATATACTTTGGGAAGGTCTGGACGTTAAGGTCATTCTTTGATACTAAAGACAATGTTTTATTATGAAAGTATGCATTGGTTGTACACTTATATGCCACATATGCAGTTATGTACTTTTGCATATTCATGCAGATGAAAGGGGGCGGCAGCAGTGTTCAGGACAAAGAGCCCAAAATACCAAGAAAGAAAGTGATGTTTCTGGTGTCCTTGAAGAAAAGCATTGGATTTCATGTTGGCTCTCACTCATAAGCTCTATAAATTTGATATGAAACAACCAAGGCTTGCATTTGGTCCACATTTCTTCCTTAGTCTCATAAAAAAAAAAATAGTCTATTTGATTTACAGATCCAAGAAAGACAGTGCAACAAACTATCAGAGCTCACACAGACATCTCAGAAATAAAACATGAACATTTCCCAGCCTTCATCCATAATGCATGGAGTTTATCGCTGCGGAGAAAGTTCAGGTTGTACTGCTGAGTTTCAAACAGAAAGGAGGCTAAACTCATTTAAACAAGCTCATATCACACATTTATCAAGTTATTCAAACTTCAGCCAGAAGAGCGTCCAGCGAGGAGGCTGTGCTGCTATTTTCAGCTGGCGTCCCTGTGGAAGTAAATGGAGACTGGAGGGCTATTTGCTGGCTGTCAGTTAAAAATGGATGTGGTGTCAGTCTCTCGTAAATGGTTGAAAACCTGCTTCGAAATGAAATAGACTGACACTGTAAGCTGCAGCAGTGCACTGGACCGAACTGCAAAACAAGTCAAGAGAATCTAAAGTGTAGAGGTTTATTGAGGACAGGAGATTCGGGGCTCCTAGGACTTCTGACATGGTTCAAACACAGAGGTTTTCTAGACAGAAAGCAAATGCAACTGAAATTCTGCTGGTATTATGGGGTAAATGAATGCAAATAGATATGCAAATGGAAATGCACTTGTTGAAGTTCAACACTAATCTTCACATAAAGCATCTTTCTCCATGCATCAATGAATAATGTGTGATTGGATAATGTAAAAAATAAAGGTTCTTTATTGGCATCAGTGGCTTCAAGAAGACCCATGGAACCTTTCCATTCCACAAAAGGTTCTTTATAGTGGATAAATCTTCTTTAGATTATTGAAATGTTCTTCACCTAGAAAAAGTGGTTCTTGTATGAACTGATCAACGAAAGGTTCTTTGCAGAACCAAATGGAATCGTAACCTCATAAACGCATGCTGTATGATGTCAGTTCCTAAACGCTGCATACCTCAAGCGTGACCGGAGGGTAAAGCGGAGTAATAGTGGAGTGGTGGACTTCAGAAAAGCCATCTTCAAGGACGAAGAGTGCAGGACTGTGTGTCGCAGCCGCTCTAAAATCACCGCACATTTGTCATGTAGCCACGGGGCTGAATTTCCCCAGGGACGCCCCGATGCCTCATCAAATGATGTGATGTTCCCTTTCATTGGATTTCTGTTGTGTACCTAAAAGCTCTGCTGCCCATTCGTCTTGAAAACAGCACCATCTCTCAGGCCTTGTGGGCATGGTGTCTGTCTGGACCATTCATCCTGTGCTCCAGGACACACGGGCCACCAACGACTTCATAGCGGCCTTCACATGCACAAACCCTCATGCATCTACATTCATCTCGCTCGTCTCCATCCGTGATGAGGTACCTTTGTGCTTTTACATGTTTCTTTTATCAGACAGAGCCAATAATCTGCCATACTTGTAATCTTGTGCCTGTCAAAGCTTTCGCCATAAAATAAAAGATACTGTGGAAAAGATATAAATTCAATCTGCTCTGAATTCCACACAAATGTAAGATCCTTCATTGTTTAGCAGCGCTTTTGTTAAAGTTTCTCACTATGGGCTCAGTTCCAGAACATAACGAGCTGCCTCCATCGACAGCATTTTAAAGCACTGTCAGTGCTTCTGACGCGAAGGCCGTTCCAAATAATTGTGGCAAGCTCTATGGGGAAATAATAATTATATATATATATCCATCGACAGCATTTTAAAGCACTGTCAGTGCTATATATATATATATATATATATAAAATTCCAGTGAAATTTATTCAGTATAGAAAAGGTTGAAAAATAGATTAAACTAATTAAAAATATTTTACCCAAGGTCTGTGTAAGCTGTATGTTTCTGTGCTTGTTGGAACACTCTGGAATTATCTTGGCACTATGTTAACCCTAAACTCTGTTGGTACCTACAGTAGCTAACAAAAATATATTCTAAGAACATTTTGCTAATATTCCCATTCAATTCTGAAAAGGTTTTTTTTTTTTTTTCTGAATGCTCTCTAAACATTCAAAAGGTCCATTTTTTAAAATATTTTCAATTTTTTTGTTGTTGTTTTTCTTTTGTTTTTTATGCAAACATTAGGGGAATATTCTACTTTATCATTTTGCAAACATTATTTTTAAATGTTCTCATGTGAATAAGTAGTAACACATAAATATAGTAACATATTTATAATATATATATATGGTATATATATATATATATATATATATATATATATATATATATATATTTATTTATTTATTTATTTATTTTATTATTTTTCAAGTTTGTGTGCTAACGTTTTGAAAACATTCTTAAAGACCACATCAACCAAACTATATTAATGTTACTAAAAGAAAGATTTTGTTAATGTATTCACAAGAACATTAGCCAAAGTTCCGAGAATGTTCCCTGTTTTTATTTGTTCTGAACTTTTATAGTTCAAGTAGCAAAACACAGTAAAATTCTAGTTAAAATAATCCAGCCATGTTTTCTACAATGATTTACACTATATGAATACCGAAGAAATTAATTATTCTTTTCCATTTTGCATTAAACATTATGTTAGTTTCTTTTGAATGTTCTTAGAACGTTCTGAAATAAGTAACATTTAAATATATATATATATAAATATTAGATGAACATCTAACTAAAATGTTTCAGAAAAATGCTTTTTAAACGACATACAATGTTTTTTGTGCTAACCTTTTGACAACATTATTAAAGACCAGATAACTCTGAATCTATCTCCACTAGAAGTTATTTCCCATAACTTTTAGAGAACCTTGCTAGAATGTTTGCCAGCGTTCTGATAACGCGAGAAGGTGAGCTGGATATCAGCTGTGAGTTGAGACCCTGTGTTTTTATACAATGTGCTCATGGAGAGCGTTCCCAGTCAGCTGCATGGTTATTTAGACTGCTTCCCGTCTTACAGTAGACAGCCAACCAGGTTTTGCAACAGAGCCGACATATTTACTAATAACATACTATTTGCTTTATTTGGATCTTCAGATCATGAGGCCAAACAGACCTCAACAACAGGCCGTCCTAAAGACAGCTTTGTTTTAGCACACATTTAATACCTTGACTTTTTCTACTTTCTCGTTCTGTTCGGTTGTAATATTGATCTATGAGTGCAGTGATTGGACAGTAGGATAAATGATGTCGGAGGCAGGGGACATTCTCCGGGGGGCCATTTTCTGCTACATCTGTAGATTACGGCCGTACGCAGCTCCATCACCGGACCCCGGCTCTTTGGCCTGAAAGCCTTGAGAGCCCAGAAAGAGAGGATGTAAGTCTGAGAGAAACCTGCTGGAAAACTCCTGAATTATTTTAGACTGGCAAGCAATAGGGGACGTTTGGGACCATTTGGACTTAGCACATTAAAGAATTCATGAAATGAAACCATAGCAGCCAGACATCACGATATGACTTTCCACGCCTGAAGCTCTGCTCGTTGTGAGGGTCGCGGTGCCATTCCCGGTTTGTTGACATTGATCTATCCTTGAGTCTTTTGCTGCAGGACTTTAAGGCTAAACTTTGGTCTCTGAGCATTAAAGGAACAGCTATCGATATGAATCTCGTGGTAATGATTTTCTTGTCCCTGCTCATGTTACTCTGTAAATTGGCTGTGTAGCCCCCTGCAATCCAACATGCTGGAAGTAGATGCGACGCCTGCAGATGTGAGGAAAATGTGCTTCTGAAAACCGTTTGGCCTCCAGAAATCTGCTCTGACTACATTTGGGAAACTTGTTTCTTTTAGACATTGCACTATACACATTACCATTCAACAGTTTTTAAAGAAATTACAGATGCATTAAATCGATCAAAAGTGACAGCAGAGACATTAATAATGTTGCAAAAGATTTCTATTTTAAATAAATGCTGTTCTTTCAAACTTGCTATTCATCTGTGAATCCTGGAAAATAAAATGCATCACGGTTTCCACAAAAATATTGTGCAGCACAACTGTGTTCAACATTGATAATAATCAGAAATGTTTCTTGAGCAGCAAATCATCATATTAGAATGATTTCTGAAGATCATGTGACACTGAAGACTGGAGTAATGATGCTGAAAATACAGCTGCACATCACAGAAATAAATTACAGTTTAACAGATATTCACACAGAAAACAGCTGTTTGAAATAGTAATAATATTTCACAATTTTTACTTAATTCTTGATGAGCAGAAGACACTTCTTTCAAAAACATTTACAAAAATCGTACTGACCGCAAACTTTTTAATGTGTATTTGTTTTTAATTTATTAAACATAAAAATATGTTTGTGCCTGTGGGTGACCGCCGACGATATAAATCAGGGTAATTTATAGCATGTGTCTCATAAACAAGCCTGAAAAAATCCATTCATCTCTTACAAAGTCAGCTGATAAATCTTTGTTTTTAGAGACCGTGATGGTTTTTGATTTATTTTATAGATACAAAATACCAATTCCATGCATTTCATCCACATTAACCTACAATTCAGCATTTGATATAGCAGTCATTGATGTTTACAGCTCTTGCTCTGACCTCTCACTATAGCCAGCAGCAAGCAATATATGTCTTTTTCTGATGAAGCTGATAGTTACTGCAAAAAAGGGCAAGCAGCAAAGATTGTTTTTTCTAATAATTTACATTCTCCTCTTCTGGATTACATCACTCTTTGTGCAGACGCAGCGCTCTCTTTGGACTAATACTGCCATCTAGTGCCATGTGCCTCAACTGTTCCTCATATCAGCTCATCTCTCCGCTGCTGCAGTTCTTACACTATCAGTCCTGTCTGGGGAATATCTGACGTGTCACCTCGCTCACCTGGAGCGTCCACTGACGCCATGCTGGACGGCTTGACACGTCTTCCCCTGTGTCACAGCATCCTTTAGAAAAACGGCCTTATTACTCTCTCTCTGGCCTCCTCCGAGCGTCTGAGAAACACTGCTTCCACAGACAGGTGATTTGTTACGTAGGAGGGGGTCGCTTCACAATTAAAGGAGGCCCTTCCGCTGGTAAAGGCCTGTAATGTGACTAGCGCATGATGAATTCAGAGGAGATGGAGCTCACAGGTCCACCGGCTCCTTATTATCTGAGAGTGTGTGTGAATCTATCACTGGGCTCAATGAGCGGGTCAGCGGAGCCGTGCCGCAGGATCGCACTCAGTGCTGTATTTAATGCGGACCACCTCGTGGTATCACGTATCAATGAGCACAACAGTCCACTCATCAGTGAGCACCTGTGCTGCAGACCAGTCTGACTTCTGGCTCTGTCTGTATGTGTGCCATATTTCCTCGCTTTTTTCATCACGTCCATGATATCCCAGTATGCACCGTGTGCCACATCACATAGAAACCGAGATGACTCAGAAAGAGAAGAATAACATTATTCCTGCATTCAGTCCCTGAACACACTCAGCCTGGGTCTGGAAATGCATTTTAAACTCACTAAATTGACAAAACTCTCACGTGCGGAGCTGTAAAGCATCCTGATGCTCCTGTTGTGTCCGTCAGATGCTCGCGGGTCTGACTGCTTCTGTCAGGAGAGATCGACAGCGCTCTAATCTCATCATTATGTGGAGGAATTGGTTCAGGAGCTCAGAATCTGCTGAAGGACTGCAGGCATTCACTGCACCATTTACTGCACAGAAAAAAAAGAGAGATTTTATATGGGTACACTGCATTTTAAGGTGACATTGTTACATTGTAATTAATGTACTGACTATAGGGTTAAAGGGATAGTTCACCCAAAAATTCTGTCATTAAGTCTGTCACAAAGGAGTGAGGAAAATTTTGATTATAGTCGTTATTTATTTATTTATTTTTTGGTGGATAAAAATCACTTCCATCACTTTAGGATGAACAACTGGAGTAACATGGGCTACTTCCATGATGTTTTCAATATCTTTCTGGGCCTTCAAAGTAAAAGGTACTGTCAATGGAGGGACAGAAAGCTCTCGGATTTAATTTAAAATATCTTCAATTGTGTTCTGGGGATGAACAAAAGTCTCAGGGGATTCGAACAACATGAGGGTGAGTAATTCATGACAGAATTCTCATTTCTGGTTGAACTATCCCTTTAAGATTAGGGTTAGGGATAGGTTTAGGGTTAGTTGCTTGATGCATGATTCACTGTTTTACTTTTATAAGTATATGCAATGTGTAACTATATCGACCTAAAAAAATAGTTCACCCAAAAAATGAAAATTTGCTGCAAATGTGCTCATCCTTAGGTAATCCAAGATCAAGATGAGTGTGTTTCTTCATCAGGTTTGGAGAAATGTAGCATTGCATCAGTGTCTCAGCAATGGATGCTCTGCAGTGAATGGGTGCCGTCAGAATGAGAGTCCAAACAGCTGATAAAAACATCACAATAATCCACAGCACTCCAGTCCATCAGTGAACATCTGGAGAAGACAAAAGATGAAGCATTATAATGGATTATCAAATCATATTTTAGCCGGAAACAATGGTTTAAAGTTAAACACATGTTGATGGATTTGTTTCAGCTTTTGTCTACAAATCTGATGAAGAAACAAACTCTCACCTGCTGGGATGAGGATGAGGACATTTCCAGTAAATTTAATTTGGGACCTCCTTTTTCTTTTAAAATAAAGTGTTATCTTTTTATCACAGTGCTCTGTGTTTATTTTGTAAATAACCATGTAACATAATCAGTAAGCACAGCTAAACTAAACCAGCTTCTAACCAGCCAGGATGGTAACTCATGCTCCGATCGCTTTGATGAACTACATCAGCCGTCCTCCCCTGTAGCATATCATAGCGTATCTCATCAGATGAATAATCGTGTGGTTAAACTAGCAGTAACCTGCTGTTTCTGAGCCTCGTAGTGTCTGCAGATCGAGCCAAATCACTCTGACACGCTGATCTCAGTTCACGTGTTTTAAACCCGCTTGAGCGCGAACCTTTCAAGTTCAGGATGGGCGATAAAGTTTTCTTTACACATAGTGGGCTTTGAAATAAATGTTATTTCAAGCTTTGCTGATCTGGATTAATAAAGATCTATTAGCAGTCTCCACACATCCGCTCTGAGCTGGGAAACACACTCTGACAGAAGGCCAGCAGCTCAGCTACATCTTCAAAAGATTAGAGCCGTCCTCTTCTATTAAATTTCACAAATACCTCAGTCCAGGAGCTGGTGGAGGGCAAGCAGGGGGTTGTGGGTAATTTGTGTCAGTGACAGACATGGCAGAAAAAGGAGAGGGAAAGAGGAAATACAGCGAAGAACACCATCAAAGATAATCAATTAAACAAAACATAAGTCTTTCATTAGTTCCAACACAATGAACCCAGCCAACATAATTATGTTTTAAGAATGTTCTGCTAATGTTAAGGTATGAAAATATAACTTCTGAAAGTTATTAGTTTTTAAATTTTTTTTTTTTTTTTTTTTTTTTTTTTTTTGCTTGGTTAAGAGAATATTCAATTTTGTATTTTTATAAAGTTTTAACAACTTTATTAAAGACCAGATAACTTTAAACAAACGTTCAATTAAAGGTCACCTATTATGCCCCTTTTTACAAGATGTTACGTAAGTCTCAGGTGTCCCCAGAATGTGTCTGTGAAGTTTCAGCTTAAAATACCCCACAGATCATTTATTATATAATTTTGAAAAATGCCCATTTTGAGTGGAAGCACTGTTTTTGTGCACGTCTCTTTAAATGCAAATGAGCTGTTGTTCCCCACCCACTTTTTCCAGAACAGGGCTGTGCCTTTTTCAAAGCCACTAGAAGGCAAGCCTGCAACCATTAGCTGAAAAAGCATAACAGCTAATGTTAACACTAGAGGCTTCATTACACTGAATAAACAGCTTTTTAGAGGAAACAGATTATCATTTAACGAATCCACAGTCTATCGTCTACTCTTCGGCATGTTTTACACTAAACAATACTTTTGGATTGAACTACTTTTAGAGTTTACCGTGAATGAAAAAAAATGCAGTTTTACAAGAGAAGTCACTGATGGGTGGGATTCAGCTTACGCCACTTCTCATCATTCATGCACAAATCTGACTGAAATTCAGTGACGTCAAGACTGTAATGTGATTGACTATTAAGGCACATGTGGTACAAATTAGCCGTTACGCTTTCTCCAGAAGTAATACAGAGCCTCTCATCTCCCTATAGCAAGACAACCTCTTCACTTGTCAGCTCTCAGAGAAACTCCTGCTTCAGAGATCTGGGGCCTCATTTATAAAACTTTATGTAAATTTCATCCTAAAAGTGTACGTACGCACGAAAGATAGATTCTGCGTACGTACAAAAGTTTTCAGATTTATAAAACCATGTGTACGCCAGAACCTGCGCAAAAATCCCTTTATAATCTCAGTCAGGGGAAGATGTGCGTACATGCATCTCCACTCTGACTCCTCCCCGAAATCACCATATATGGAGCTTAAAACCCCAGTTTTACAATGCATAACCTCATCTGCATATCATTTCCATGCATATTCCCATCCACGTGACACTATATGTAACACCGTTAAAGGTGCAAGACATCAAGGAAATATGAGATACGGAGTATACATTTTATTGCTTAAAAATCATCCAGTATCCTTGTTATGTTTTAACACAAATATATCAAAATCCGTAAAAACAAAACAGTTTAAAATAGTTCTCAGATAAATATTTTAGAATAGAGTTGATCTCATTCTTTTCCACTGGCCAACAGTATTTCAATTGTTTTAAACAATTCAAATCAAATTTAATTTATGCAGTTTTGCTGATACATGTGAACATTTTGTGAACATCTTTTAGCTATGTTTAGTCTATATTTATTGCAGTGTAAATAGAATTGTCTGACTCGGCGCGTCACTGACAAAGTAGCCTATATTAAAAAGAAAACATGCAAATTACCATTTTCTTCAAGTTGTATCCTTCAAATACAGTGGTATTTTTTTATAATGTTGTGGAGATGCCCAGGGGCGGACTGGCCATCTGTGTGATCTGGAGAATCACAGAACGGCCGGTACTCCAGGACGGCCGGCGGGCCGGACCACCACCCGCCACGCACGCAGTCATCACCTGTTTTTTTTCTCCCCACTAATCTGTTTCACACTCCAGTACTGTAGGTGGCAGCAATGCACCTTTAAGTTGGATGCCAGCTGCACTGGCCGTGGCCGCCCGGTAAGGAGAAGAAGAAGTGGAAGAGTAGGAAGAAACCAACAGCAAAGAAGCATAGAAACAAACAAACAATATGCATAACGCGGCCGCGGGTAAAAAACGGAAAGAAAAGGGTGGGGCTGAGATGGCGAGAGAAAAAAAATAGCGGAATTTAGATACTGAAGCCGCTAAATGTCGCAAACGAACTGAAATATTTAGCAGCACAGCCAGCAGCAGCAGCACCTCACAGTTAAATATTATCAGCAGTGAAGAAGTGAGCCAGACAGCTATGCAGCAACATGCCCCCAGTGATGATGATGAGGGACAGAAAGATGAGCTGGTTCCACAGGCAGATCCAGGGCAAGTAGGTATGGAACATGAGAGGAGAAAGACAGTTACTTGCTAGGGATGATGTTAGGAAGTGATATTCAGGTTGCTACATTTTTAATGTTTACAGTAGTTAAAACAGCTAAACTTTTTAGCTGTAAAATGCCACATGCAGTAGCTAATATTAAGAAATATGTTGTGCTTTTACTTTTAAAAATGTTGGTAACGTTACAGTTAATGCTTACAAACTTTGAAGATTTTATATACAGAAGTTACATTTGTAATGGTGTATTTTCATTTAGATGTGGTATTATTATTTGTGCAGTAAGATTAATTACTGCATAAATTAATTAAGATTATTAAGTAATTAAATTAATTTTAAGACAGCATGGAATAGATTGTATGATATGCTGTTATAACAGCATATTAAATAATCTATTCCATGCTATCTTGGAATAAAACCTGTTTTTTTTTTTTTTTTTTTTTTAATCCATTCCATCATTTGTTTATTCAGGTTGAGCTTAGACCAAGAGCAGAGAAAGACACCCACTCCAGCTCAACATCTAGTCAACATCAGTGCTATTGCTATAATTTGGATGGTATAGTATCATGAGCCACAATTAATGTCTTGTGACACTCATGCCAGGCGTTATTGTTGTTGTTGTCAAGATTCCGCACGCCGATTGCTTTGGGCTGGGCCTAGTCAAAGTCCAGGGCCGTTTTTTAAGTCCCAGTCCGTCCCTGGAGATGCCTTCACACAGCATCATCAGCTCCGTGCAGCTGTGCTTGTACAGTAAGATATTATCACTGGACCTATTCAAACCAGACGATATACAGACCGTTCCACCAAATCCAGCAGTGTCCGCCACATTATCGAAGTGCGCTTCATTGATCATTATTCTCACTAAAATATTTTTGCATAGCATTATCTGAGATCTGCAGTTTAGTTTGAAGATGAATTATTTTGCACCTATAGCACTCCTCGCTGTCATTAAAACAGTATGCCACAGGAAAAGTGATCAAGCGCATCCACTAAACATGCCTACATTTGTATAATTTGTAACTTTTTTCGGTGTAATGATTTTATGTAATTTCAGTGATTATCTCCATTAATGAGAGTGGAATATTTAATGTAAATGTGTATATTGAAATGAAAACAGATTTTAAAAATTATAGTTTTCTTTATTACTTTCCTCACTCCAGGAAAAAGAGTGCGTGCGCATGGTCTAGAATGTCCGTACGTTGCGTACATATTTACGGCAAGTTTATTTTTTATAAATCCCGATATGTGCGTGGAAAATTGCGTATGCATTTTCTATGCCCATTTTTTGCATACTCAACATTTATAAATGAGACCCCAGAACTGTAAAAAATGTCAGAAGTGGCACAGAGAGAGAGGCAGGTGCAGAAGCAGAAGACGTTGGCTTTGTGCAAACAGTGGCTTCAGCCGCAGGCGTCATTACAGTCTCAGCCAAACACGAGTGTCTGTCGCCCCGCAGCCGCTGTCTAGGAAACACACTGCGCTTTTGTCCCGTCTGGCCTCCTTAATCCCCAATCTGAGGCCTTTCAAACAATGAGCAATTATAGAAGGAATAAATGTGGTGGAGGGGAAAGTGAGAGGGAGAGGGTAAGATACAGGAGCTACGATGAAAAGGGGAAAAGAAATAAAGAAAGAGAGGGAGAGCACAAAATCAGATTTATCCAAAACACAAATAAAGAGACTCGGAGAGAGAAAAGCCCATCCGGCATCAGGCGTCTTCTGACTGTTTTGCATGATAGATGATGTGTGTCGTGCTGTAGATGCTGAAGCAGGTGCATGGCCTCTGGATCTGCATCATTTCCCACCAACACATTTGTTTTTAATATTAACAATACCAGGGGAAATGAACATGGCGGGATCGCAGCGAGAGTCACGGGGAAATGATGCTGCGTCTGAAACTCTGAGCAGGTTATTGCAGCGGCACACGAATAAGGTTAGAATAGAAAGAAACAAATACAGACTCGGACTGACTGAGACCATTTTTTCCTCAGAAAGCCAATATTATGTGTTAATGGAAATATTGCAGTGACTGAACTCTGTATAGACAGAATAATGATGTGGGTCAAATCAAATTCCCAGTGAAAGTGGAGTGAAGAGACGCATTCGAACTAGATAAGAGCAGTTATCAGAGCAGGTTTGCAATGATTTTCTTCTGTATCTTTCATCTGGAAACACTAATCTACAGGAATACAGCTGTCACGCTTAGGCCAAGGAAAGGCAAAGATAATCACTATAATATTTAATAGTATTCCAAGATGATGAAGACACAACAGCAGTAACATAAACAATAACCGACGGAGTACTGTACAAAAGAGTGAGCTTAAATGAGTCCACGGATGAGGGCAACACAGGTGCTGGAGGATAACTGATAATGAACTAAACAAGATAATGACCTAATGAACTAAACTGAGATGGGAACAAAACCAAATAAGGGCAGACAGGAAAAGAAAACAAAAGACAAAACTCAAGTCCATAATTGTGACAACAGCAGTGGAGTCAGTGTTTTCAATTTATTTCTTTCTTTTATTTATTTATTATTATTATTATTATTTACAGTCAAATGAATGAATGAATGTGTAGTGTAAATGTCCATACAGAGAAAGTCTCATTAAAAGGCTGAAAGTCTTAACACTTAGTATTTTGGCACGTTATGTATTAATTTTAAGATTACTTCTTGAAAAGGTTTTCATGGTGGAATGAAAAATGAGCACTTGTAGTGTGTGATCAGTGAGCGTCATGACAAACAGTGACCGGTGTCTGTTCCTGCTGGCTCTCAATGACGGACGAGTGCTGTGATGAATGGAGCGGTCAGCTCTCGCTGGGAGCCAGAGGCTAATGACAGCAAACGCCATACATCAGCGTGCAGAGCTGACAGATGACCGATCAAAACCATCATTACAGATTTGGAAATTAAGATGAGGTTGTCCGGGGCGGTAACCTGATTTCTGAGCATCCAGGGGTTGGTTATTAAATGATTAACCAAGCATTACAGCAGCTCAGGTGAAGGAGCTTATCATTTGTTGTATGAAAGCCGAAAAAAAAAAAAAGCCTTTGGCTGCAAGCCTGAGACAAAGAGATCTGCTTATAGTATAGTCACATTTACATACAAATCCTTCGCTTTGTGACTGATGGAACGGTCAGGAGTCATGAAAAATCACTTGATGTGTGTTTATTAATGCATGTAAATAAACATATGTTGATTTATAGCTGTTGTTGGTGCTCCTCCATCGCTCATGGAGTGATGAAATCTGAAATGTGCTGTCATGCCAATATCAACCTCTAGGAGGCAGACGGCATCACTCTGAAGCTTCAGTGTGACTGTAAGATGTGTGCTTTGCATTGGTGAACTATAAATATTACAGAATTTTCCGCTTCCAATAATAGGTTAAAACACATTCACATGGTTTAACACTGATGACTGCGTTTAACCTGCAGGGAAACATGGAGCAAATAATGACATCAGCTTGAGCTCTTCTCTTTAACTCGAGCGGTGTTGCATATACACATTTATAACACAAGCAGCAGATTACTGTCTATTCTGAAATTTTGTATTGCTGATATAGAACTGAGTGTGCAAGTAAAAGTGTTTGTATAATGGAGTGCAGTGGCTCTTCTAACACGTCCGAGTGACACACACACACACACACACACACACACACACACACACACAGGCTTAATGAAGTCTGCTTTTATCAGCTGAAGTCCTGTTATAGTGTGATTATGGCACTGTCATTGTGCGGCGCATGCTCTCCAGCGACTTCCAGAAGGTGACCTTTCGCTGACTGTAACCATAGAAACAGAATGAGAGAAGCACAGCTTGTCCACACACAGACAGAACAGGAGAGAGAGAGAGAGAGAGAGAGAGAGAGAGAAAGAAAACACCAGTGAATATAAATTGAGGAAATTTATTCAGACCTGTTTTATACACATGCACAGTTAAATAGTTCCTTATTTACAGATGCAGGCAAGATACACAGTGACTTCAGCTGCATGATGGGAAGGGTGTGCATACACTGTAATCAGACCCTTTGCCAGGTGCTCATTCACAGTTAAACACTGCAATATAATGAGAACCACAGAAATCACCATGCGAGACAAATAGCTCACCTTATTATGAGCAGAAGTAAGCATGTTTCTAATAAATAAAAAGTCTGGATCTAATTCAGCCCAACAAATATATAAGTCAGAACAGCTATAAAACACTGGACTCTTATTCCAGGAATCCTTTGTGTTGTTTACGACACGGCAGCCGCACTGGAGCAACAGATCGCTGAGTGGTTGCTATAGAGGCTCCCATGATAAAAACATTACAGGCAGTTTCCAGGTCTCTCTGTAGCGAGTCAATGGCTCGTGCACGAGGAGCCGCGGGGACCGGGAATCATGCTATGACAGTACACATGCCATGAAATTGGAAATATTTGGTGCATAACCCCATTTCAGACTTCAAAATGAACTGGATGCCAAAAAAAAATGTCACTGTATATTTTTGACGACAATTTGCTTGCCTGTAAATCACTTTTAATAAATGCATCTGCTTAATGAATAAATGCAAATGTCAAATTGAGCACAGCTTACATAACAGATGAATCCTCACAAGGTGCTGTGCTGTTCTCAGATCAGCTGGTATCAGCAGCTCTGCTGTACAGCAGGAAACAATGCAATTCTCAGGTTCTCAACATTTTCCACATATATAATGCATTTATATTTATGCATTTAGCCCCGATTTACAAAAGAGGAAGCAATTCTTCAACAATATTTGCAGTATACAATGCCACATTTATCCGACTGGATTGGAGAAATGCAGAGAAGAGAAATAATTGCATCGGTTTAAGGTTGTGGAGTGGTTAAGTGCTAACAGAAAAGACATCTTCAGCTGTTTTATGGATCTACACAATAGACAGTGCTGGGATGATGGAAAAAAGAACATTCGAGAGATGAGGATTGGTGAAGATGACTGCTCTGTAAAAGGACCCTTTATGCATTACACTGTAAGAAAACAGTGCTGAAGAGAAGAGAAACTGCACAGACAAACTTCTTGACACGATGAATACAGCCCAGCTCAATCTGAGACCGAGAGCAGTGTGAAACCTGGCATTTGATTGAAACAAAGTCTATTGATTAGTCATTATTACGATGGCTTTTGGCCTAAAGCTCACCATAAACAACCAGTGCTCAGGATGTGAATAATTCACTAGTGTTATACAGGTGGAATAGAAAGCAGCCTGTGGGAAGACTGCAGTTAAGTAGCCTAAAAGAAAATGAATCAGCCAGCTCTCATTTACATTGTTCATTACAGAATATTGATTAACAGGCGGTGTCGATTGCACAGTTCTGATCTAGAATGCCTAGACAAAGAGTCATTTATCCAGTCTAACACTGTTTTTCACAGATGGCTGTGATTAATGATGATTAATGAGGATGAGATTTTCAACATGAATGACACACACAAGGAGTTTTATTGGAATATTTATTTTGACACTGATGAGCCACACTAAAGCTCGGTCAAGCATTTTTTGCATGGTGCTGTTGAGTGTTGCTCAATATACAGATATTATTTTGAATGCATTGGGGAGGATTTAACAATTTGGACTTTCTGCAAAAAGATTTATTTATTATTATTATTTTTTAAATGCTTTTTTCTTAATGTGACATTTTTCTCATACACCAAATGCATGATCTCATAATAGAGTTCACTTCTTAAATGATATCGATGGAATTGTTAGTCAGAAAAAGCATAATAATTTATATGCAAGTGTTTTATTACATAGAGAACCTCTACAAGCGGTCTGGCAATTACAAACCACAAAGCAGTTGATTGCATTATAAATAATCACAAAAGAAAAATCAAGAGCAGTCTTCGTTCCCCTGAAATGAAACCCTGGCGGTGTGACATACAGGTGAACGTGAGGGAGAACAGCGCATCTGAACCTGATTAAGATGCATCACACTCATCTCTCTCTCTCCAGCCAGGTGACTCGAGGAGCATCTGATCAGGACAGACGCTCGCATCTCTCTGGCGCATGCGCAGTGCGTCGCTGGGAGTCGAGTGCATCGGCGGCTGTGCGGAGTGAAGAAGAGCAGCTCCAGCACGGTTATGACAGGTATTCACTTTTATTCATTTATACTCCAAACACTGATCTGGCGAAGCCTCTCGATGTCTTATGCTGAAGTCGTCGTTGTTGTCTGAACGCTGTCACGCAGGACGCATTTGATGGGTAAGACTTTAACTACAATCTGCTTTTTTATCGATCATCAAATGTGTAAAAGCTGCTTTGTGCTGTTTTATTGAATAAGGACGACACTGCATATTTTAAACGTTCGTTGACGCATTGGACATACACGCAGCTATAAATAGACTTTCATCATATAATTGCACATTTCCAAGGAGAGGAGAGGACAGAGTGTCTCAGATGTTCAGGAGCATCAGATGACATCAAGATCTCAGGATGGCGTCATCTGTGAGTCACAGACTGTGACGTCACGCTGCTCAAAATAAATAAAAATAAAATAAAATAAAATAAAATAAAATAATAATCTCAGAGCAAACCTTCAGCTTCATACAGATGCTTACAAATTCATGTCAGATGAAAATATGATTGAAAGTGTGTGTGTGTGTGTGTGTGTGTGTTTGTGTGTGTGTGTGTGTGTGTTTGTGTGTGTGTGTGTGTGTGTTACACATTAATTTTCTATATAGAGGATTTTCTTTTTTTTTTAACGGTATCTTATAAACTGTTAAAGACAGACCTACTGTGAGCTACAAGGTTGTTAATCGATGATATCTGCATCTGTTTGCATTATTTTAACAGTTTTCAAACAATTTAATAATTGTTTAACAGCAGGTCCTTATGAGTAACGACATTACCCACGATTCTGTAATCTCCACCAATCAGAGAATCAGGAATCAAGAAATCGTGTCAAAATAACTCTGTGGCTCCGCCTACTCCCATGTAGCCCTGCAGATGAAATCACATACTGTCTGAGAATGAATTTGAATTTCAACTTACTTTGCAACTTCTGACTGTTAAAAAAGTATGTTGTAGCTATAGGCCTATAGTATGAATATATATATATGGTATGTAATTTGGACATACTACATCTGCCATGCTGTTATTTCATAACTCCTCCCACGTGGCCTCATGGGATAGTAAAGTGTCCATCGGATGCACACTTCAGAATCTCATTGTATGTAGGCTGTAGTCATCCAGGGACTTTTTGCCTACTATTTTTTGTATACTACAAATTCAGACATGCTACTCACTTCACATACTGTTTTTTTTTTTTTTTTTTTTTTTTTTTTTTGCATTCTATATAGTTGGGAAGTATTCAATTTCAAATGCTGCTTCAATATTTGTATATATTTGCATATTTTGCAATAAATGCAAAATATATTGTTTATATAGATAGAATCAAGATTTTTAAATCAATAGTTTTATATTTCTTCATTGTCGTTCATAGCGTTTAATGGGATTGTTGTTGTTTCCCTCACTAAAGCTGTATCTTTGTGTTTCTTTTGCTTCAAATCAGAGTTTGTAATGTGATTCTTCTTGTAGCTGGTTGATTTGGTTCATCGCTTATGACTCTTGAACAATTACTTATTTTTTATTTTTTATTTATTTTTTAATTCCTATGTGAAAAAATACTTTCAGAAAGAAGTCTAATGCACTCTATAAACCAACATGTGAGTGATGTCATATGAATTTTACTGACGTGAATGTGGCTTCATTTTCTGTATCTCTGCATGCCATCACTTTAATTACAACATGAGCCTAAACTTCTAAATAAACGCACTGGTGTAGTGTGCAGGACTGAGGCTCATTGAAATGCTGAAGGATGGCTGAGTCATGTCCTCATGAGCTTCAGCAGGTGTCCATGATTTCATCACAGCCTCGTTTCCCTCCTGCTCTCACCATCCAGACCCTCTTTACAGAACCACATATCTGAAGCTCACGCTGGAAACCACACACTGTCATCAGATCTGCTGAGTCTGATGCTTAAAGCTGGAGTCTGTCATTGTTTTAGTGTTACAGTTTTTTTTTGTTTGTTTTTTCCAACTGCTTACACACATTTTCAAAACTTTGCATCTTTTTTTTTTTTCAAAACTTTACACACAAATCCAAGAACTGCACACACAAAATGCAAAATGCCTCACATCTCTTGCAAATTAAAGCACTGCATTCAAAATACCACAAACACATCTCAAAAGCAAACATTTGCAAACACCTTGCCATAATATTAATTCCTGATAGATTTTTGTGTTAGCAAATTGTGTGTTGTGTTTTGCAAAAAAGTGTTTTATGAAATAAGGCTGAGAATTAGTGTATGGTTTTGCAGATTTGGTGTGTGTTTTAATATTCTTCACCTTTGATAATTAAACCTTTCATAGGCTGATTCTCAGTTTGGGGTGGGGCTATCTGTGTGTCTGACCAATGTAAAACAGGGGAGGGAATGGGAAACCTCTTTAAAAATCTTCTGTTTGGTTCTGCAGAACAACAAACTTCAGCTCTAACAAAAGGACAATCAGTTAATGAGGAATTAGTTTATTAAAACTGCTTGTCAAAGTCTTGTCATTAGAACGCTGTTTGTTTAGATTGTTTGTTGCCTGACTGTTCATTTGAGCAGATTTCTAAAAAGGGCAAAACCATAAAGAGACATCAGAAAATTAATTTATTGCTATTTAACATCTTATTGGCACTCAAATAATACAATTTCATGATTTTTTTCTTAAAAAAAAAAAAAAAAAAAAAAACTTGACTCTTGTATTTTTTTTTATTATCCCCCGTTGCGCTTTTAATGTAAAATGAACACTTGCCAAGTGCCAAATGAAACTGAATTTTACAGTATTAATATGAAATACTTTAAAGTTTAAAACTATAATAATATTTATTTATTGGCTTGTTTAATTTTTGTTAGAATTTGAGTGAATAGTAATAATAATAATAATAATAGTGTGTCCTCAATTTGTTCAACCTGTGTTTTAATGACATAATGCACATACAGTTTCATGGCCGGTAAATTGAATTGAATTGAAAGTAAATAAGACTGCTGTCTGTGTGCAGATGTGAAGCATGAGGTCCTGCTCAGAGATCTGTGGCTCGGATTACGCTGAACAGAGCCATGGCGCCCTCAGCAGCGGTTACCAGGGTTACGGGGTGCGTTCCTACCTGCACCAGTTCTACGAGGAGTGCACCGCTTCCATCTGGGAGCGCGATGAAGATTTCCAGACACAGAGATCGCCGAGCCGCTGGAGCTCTGTGCTCTGGAAGGTGAGCTGCTGTGATGGACGCCATAATTTTGCTGTTTATCTGCAAAAATGTGCCAACAAACCTGTTTTTATCTTTGCATGAATGCATGTTATTGTATGTCTTTTGTATTTATTTATATTTTTTTTTTGTTTGTTTGTTTTGTATATTTTTATATTACTATTTGTTTTCTATTATTATTATTTTTTTTTTTCAGTTTTAGTTTTTTAGTTAATTTTAGTGTATATTTAATTTCATTAGTAATATGTGCAGCCAGTCACAAAGCTGGTTCCTCTTCAAAGACACTATTAATTTTATTTTCAATTGCTATTTTGTCTTTTAAAGATTATGAAAACAAAAATTTAAACAAAGATTTTTGTTTTGCAATGATGCTTTTGTTTTGTCTTGTGTTCCTTTATAGTGGTGTGCTTCCACCCCTTAATAAAAAAAATAAAATAAAAGTCCTTACTGCCAGACAGTGCCCTATCTAGTTCAGCTCCAACTGAGATGATTTATTTTTATATATTAGTTTATATATATACAGAGTTCTGGCGCTGTCCGATAGGTCAAACTCAAGCTGACATAATGACATCATTATCACATGACACAGCTGATTGGTTCTCCCTTGTATCAGCAGCCAATGAGCTCACTGCTCAGCATTCAAATATATGACTAGTGCTTGCCGTAACAGTTCCAGCTTGCTTCAGAAACCCTCCACCTTCCCCAGCTCCACCTGTATATATCTGCTACGAGGTGATTCATGTATGCTATATGGGGGTAATTTCATGTATGTTATTTTTATTTTTCTTTATTTGACCTTTATTTAACCAGGAAAATCTCTCTGAGATTAAAATCTCTTTCACAGGAGAGTCCTGGCCAAGAATGGACAGCAGTTACATCACACTTACAAATTAAAACAACAAATACAACAACAAATACACAATTTAAAACACTAAAAACAATTACAAATCAGTGAATCTTCTTCGAGTGACCGAGTAATAGATTTAAAATGTTCCATAGGCAACAGAGTTTGTAATTTCAATTTCGTTTGGATTGAATTCCATTCAAACGGAGCTGCATACGTAAAAGCCCTTTTTCCCAGTTCAGTTCTCACAAATGGGACAGAGAAAGTAAAACAATTATCAGACCGGAGGGAATATTTCCCAACACTTTTCTTTTGAATTAGACAACCTAAATAGGAAGGCAACAACCCCAGAATAGTTTTATAAATGATTAAGTAAAAATGAATTTTCCTTCTAATAGACAAAGATGGCCAGGATACTCTATTATAAATAGTGATACCAAGATATTTATATTCTTTCACTAACTCAATCACATTACCTTGCAGTCTGAAGAGGAATAAAGTTGTCTACCGCCTTTTTCGAGCTTGAGAATAACATGATTTTAGTTTTATCAGCATTCAGAACAAGTTTTAGGTGTATGAAGCCGTGACTGAAAAACATCAAATGCCACTTGAAGTTTAATCAAGGCTTGCTGTTTTGAAGGTGCACCACAATAAATAACAGTGTCATCTGGGTTTGATTTTTTGTTGGTGTATTGAATTAAATTGATCGATACTGTTTATGTAGATAGTAAATAACAAGGGTCCCTAACACGGATCCTTGAGGAACTCCTTTAACAATCTCCAACAGTCCTGAATTTTTTGCCCTCAGCCTGAACACATTGGGTTCTATTAATTAAAATAATTTTTTTAAACCAAAAAAGGCTTGCTGTTTTGAAGGTGCACCACAATAAATAACAGTGTCATCTGTCATGATCCACTGTGTCAAAAGCCTTTGATAAATCAATAAAAAGAGAAGCACAGTAATCACCTTTATCAACTGATCCAATGATGTCATTTAAAACTTTCATAACGGCAGTAGTGGTACTGTGTTTTTTGCGAAACCCAGATTGATTACTAGATAGAACTTTGTGAACATTCAAATAACAAGTCACTTGATCACTAATAAAACTTTCTAAAATTTTTGATAGAACACAAAGCTTAGAGATTGGCCTATAATTATCTAGTATAGTAGAGTCTCCCCCTTTTAATAAGGGGATTATATTTGCAGCAGCAATATTTCTTACAGCTGGGATTGTGTAGAGCCCTTTGAAGCTGCATTGAAACTGCATTTTTGGACCTTGAAATCGTTGGCCCCCACTGAAGTCCGCTATATGGAATAAAATCCTGGAATGTTTTCCTCAAAAACATAATTTCTTTGCAGCTGAAGAAATAAATACATGAACATCTTGGATGACATGGGGGTGAGTAAATTATCAGTAACATTTTATTTTGGAAGTGAATTAATTCTTGAATGTGTTTGGTCTTGGCAGAATAGATCTGTTACCCTGCTGCTATACCGAGGGTAGTACTACAGCAGAAATACTGCTGCTGCACATATAACATATACTGTATGAATAACCGCCATAAATAGCATACTTGAATCACCCTGTGACAGATCTATACAGGTGGAGCTGGGGAGGTGGAGGGTTTCTGAAGTGCGCTGCAAACTCCTACAGCAAGCAAATATTTGAATGTTGAACAGCGAGCTCATTGGCTGCTGATACAAAAAGAACCAATGAGCTGTGCAATGTGATCATAATGTCAATTTTGAACATTGAGTGTGAACTACCGGACTGCGCCACCTAGAGTTTCATGCCAGAACATTGGATTAATACAGCTCCTCTGTGTCTCTCCATCAGGTCTGTCTCGCGCTAGGCGCTCTGATTCTGGTAGCGGGGTTGTCCGTGCTGCTGGTGGGCTACGCCACTCCGCCTCGACTCGAAGCGTTTGGAGAAGACGAGCTGCTGTTTGTGGACGGCCGCGCAGTGCGCTTCAACCGGGCCCTGGATGCCTGTAAGCTGGCCGGCGCTGTGCTGTTCTGCGTGGGCGGCAGCGGGATGGCGGTGGGGCTGCTGCTGGCCGCCTGCTCTCAGGGCAGTTCCAAGGAAGAGCTCCGTCTGCAGCAGCGCTTCAAAGAGCGCCTCGCTGAGATTCAGGCCTCCGTTCAGCCCGTCACCCGCACTCCCACCCCGGGAGAGGCCAAGGTGCCCGTCACGCTCTCCAAAGTGCAGAGCGTCCAGCCCGGAGCGGAAACCTGACCTCTTAAGAATCCGATGCTTCCGTGCAAAACAAAACAACAGTTCCTGGAACAGTAGAGTTAGATAACACTGCACTTTCTCCGGCGCATATCATTCGTCTATGTTGAGCGAGAATATCGAGAGTATTTATGGTGATTAGCGTAAGCGTACCCTGTCGATCAACACTGGTGCTCCTGAACACAGACACACAGCACAGATATACTCGCGTGCTACGGCTAGGAATCAGAACATCTTTAGGCAGCTGTTCCGAAGAGCAACATATTCTCCAGAGGTTTTCAAGACATGTGTGTATTCATACCGAAAAAAAAAACAAAAAACAAGAATAGTTTCTCTATTATACTGAACCCAAACACAGCCTCTCACAATTTCCATCGTGTTAAATGAGAAAAGTCACGCGGTAAAACTCATAAACAAGCAGAAGGGAGGCCTGCTAATTCATCACGGCTGCTTTACTAGCATTGTCAACAGAAACTACAGTGATTTGTCATTGCTCATTCAGAAAGCGTCACACTGGTTCATTGCCGTCACCTAAGGTGCAATTTTTCTCAGAATCTCTGCTAGCGAACGCTTCGCGCTCTATTGCTACAGTCAATCAATAGTTAGTTGACAGAACGCAATGCGTTCCGAGCCACAATTCCACACATCTCAATACTGCGCATCCGTTCTGCTCAAATACATCACCGCCCGCGATGTCTAGGAGTGAAAATAGATTATGGTTTAAATGTGCCTGTGGGATTATGTAATATCCTCTCATCGTGTTGCACATCATTCTTGCTCCAGCCTCGCTTTCCTCAAGAGGCCGTTAAGCACAGTCACTGTCTGAAGGTAATTACACTCATCGCAGCCAAACCCATTAAGACTCCATACTCTAGTGCCACCGTTTCTTTCTGTCTGCTTCTCTTGTTTTGTGTTTCTCTTTGGCTTCCTGCTAGAGTCATTGCTGTGCTTTTGTCTCCAGAGTTTCTCTGTAAGTACAGTATTTGTGCCAGTCATTCCTAAAAACAGTTATTTTGTGTTGGTGCATCTTTTTACTCTTCTTTTACTTTAATTGATTAGTGCAAATGTTGCATGATCACAGCATTCAGTGAAACATTGTAAACTATTTTCAGGAAGGTTGATAAGAATGAAAAACCCTCACCGTCACTTCTGAGTGTAATCTTTTGTGTTATTTATTGATTATAAATTATCATCGAACATATTGCATATGCATTCAGATGTTGGAAAATGATAAGGCCTGCTAATGAATCTCTCGCACCAGTCACCAGATATTTAACAATCAAATCTCTCGGACAGGCCTAGATGAAGTCTAAAAATATAACATTTATTATATATATAACTGATGCTTCAAGAATTGATTCTTAATTAAACGGATATATATGGATGTGTTTTTGGATGTGTGTCGCTCACAATACTGGTAATCGTCTCAAAGTGTCAAATCCTCTGGTTTGGTTTGTCCGTCTGCTCTTGGGAAGGAGACAGAAGGCATCAGAGCTGTTCTTACTCTTGGAACATGTCTATTTTTCAGCAAACAGAATAAAAAGAAACTGTTTGTTACCGTCATTGTCTGTTGGTGGGTTTTTTTTTGTTTTTTTTTGTTTGTGTTTGTTTCTTCCATTTGTTTTTTGATCAAAGCACATTAAAATATGATGTATCTTTCACGTGGTGTATTCATTAGTGAACACTGATGCTCTGAAGATCCTCAGTCTATAAATATGTCCATCTGGTCCAAGTTCGGTGTCATATTAGACCCTAAAACAAACAAAAACAGTAAACCACACTCAACGGTGTGCTGTAATAATACCAAAAAAAAAAATCTTGTTCCTAACCTATAATCTCTATAGCAAAATCTCAGCTGGCCACACATCGATTCAAACATTTTGTTTGGATCATTAAAATGTTGTCATCCAGGACACCGTGAGCCCTGTGAGTTTTCACCATGAGTTTTTAAAAGCTCACTTGAAATTAAGCAGATGCTTGAACCTGGAAACAGTGTTCATTAGGTGATGAACTAACAAACGGATAAAGGTTCAGTCACATTAGTGGAAAGCCAAACTCTTTGAATTTATGTGACCAACTTGAACCTGATGCAATATCTGTGTATGGAAATATTTCTCTCTTCCAGAAAATTGCATATAGATGCGGTCACATTATATAATTTTTTGGCTAAATTTTAGGTCCATTCTCCATGGTCAAGGATGTTGTGACATGAATCACAGCTCACACAGAAGTCACTCTTAGCCCAAGCAGATTTCTATTAGCAAATTTACCTGAGCAATTTGACTCTGAAATTAAACTGGGATGAGGAACCTTTGAGTCCTCAAGAAGAATTGCAGATTTTGCAGAATTCTGTTGAAATGATTGGATTTTGACTACAGAAATTTGGTATACAGTAAATATGATGTGCTTCAAGTGTAGTTCGAAATCACCACACTTAGAAAAGATTGAGAATATCGTGAATAAATATTATAATAGTGAGAATATCATAACATTCCTTCATTCACATTTTCAAAACTTTTCCTCTTTTTTTTTCAAAACTTTACACACAAATCCAAGTATTGCACACACAAAATGCAAAATGCCTCACATTTGTTGTGAAATGAAGCACTGCATTCAAAATATCACAAACACATCTCAAAAGCACACACACACACACACACACACACACTAATGAATGACGAGTCCACACAGATCTGTGAAAGCAGTCACTGTATTTAGTTTGCACGTAGCTTCTTCAGGACTGATGTTAATCAATTCAGTTGAAATGATAATATCACAATAATGACACACAACAGACAAGACACTGAAAGATGAATAGAAATCCATATATTTAGCAAATATTTTTAGCAAACATTACACCTATCAGTTTAGCAGATATTAGCACTTGTACTGGTTTTGTTACCATAATTATGTTACCATATGGAAAATAGATATTTTCTCAAATCCTAACTGTCTAAATTAGTTGTGCTATTAAATATATTGGCAGTATTAGAAGCTCAATACAATAAATTATTAATATGATTAAATTAGAAGTAATATAATCTTCTAAAGGGATAGTTCTCCCAGAAGTGTTGATTCAAACCTGTATGACCATCTGTCTTCTCACTAAAACAGTATATTTTGAGGAATGTTCTGGTCTCTCTTTTCCATGTTGTTATACAGAAACGACAGCTCCTTCTGTGCTCTGCAGCAGACAGAGAAGTATACGCTTTGAAGGACATGACGATTGTTTCTCGCTTCAGGTTTTCTCGTTCAGTCCTCACTGGGATCTGGATTCTCCTCCGTCGGCTCTCCCTCCTCCTCTGTGTTCTCCTCTTCTGCTCCTTCCTCTGGTTTCTCCTCTTCATCTCCTCCTTCAGCTTCTTCATCCTTCTTCTCTTCACCGTCGTCATGTGGCTCTGGTTCTGGAGTTTGTCCCTCTTCCTTTATCTCTCCATCCTCTTCATTCTTTTCTTCCTCTGGTTTCGTCTCTTCTTCTCCGTCACACGGTGATTCTTCTGTGTTTTGGGCCGCTTCACTTTCTGTTGTGGTTGAGTCGTCTACATCAGGACTGGCCTCCTCTGCCTCCAATAAAACAACATCACAGATCAGTGTGTTTCTGAGGAGCTCAGTAATGAAGTGAAACTGGCTTTCTGACAGTCTAGTAAGAGTATCAGAGATCATGATGAGGCTCGAGCTCCTCACCTGCTGGACCGGTGAAGATTTCTCATCATCTTCTGCTCTTCCGTCGTCTCCATCATCTGCACACACACACACACACACACACACACACACACACACACACACACACACACACACACACACACACACACACACACACACACACACACACACCACAGCAAACATGAGATGTCAGCGCCATCCATGGGTCAGGATTCACACTACAGGAAAACACATTCAGTTTCACACCCTGTTTCCAATTGAATTAAGAAAGACTGAAAAAGGCCAAACAATAAATCAAGAAATTCATATTTAATAATATCAAGATATATCACCTAAATGGATGAACAATCAATGGTTTTACTGATGAAATCAACATTATATATATTATAGTGTAGGCTCAAATTAAAATGTCAGATTTAGTCTCAGGCCTTAAAGGAGCATCTAGATATGTCACGCTCTTATTAAAACCTCTCATGAATTAATTACAGAGTCACTGTTAAAATGACCATTAGCTTTCGACGCTTCGGTGTAATTATTTTTGTGAGATTTACAGTCATACCATTGTACTCGCTAGTAAACAAGAAAATTACACGCGTGTTTTAAATACTTAATGAGTAATAAATCCAGAGATTGCGTGTGAAATCAATACACTCAGCAGAATTAATGCACCTCATATAAGTTCACGCTTTCCCCAATAGCGGCTATAAAAATATTGCTGTGCAGATGATAGCGTTTTACCCAAGCATTTAATGCGTTTCAAATGCAAAACTGATTGAAGTTTAGCAGCGGAGATGAGCCGGCGTAGCAATAATGGGCTTCTTTGAATATTTTATGGAAATGGTTCACATTTATTAACTGTAGTCCAAAAGCCCGACTGTAAGCAGGAGCGCTAATGTAACAATAAACACTCAAATTTGATTGAGAGAAGGGCTCGTCTCATAAAAATGCTAAATCAAATTAAATACAGCATTTTAAAGCCTGCCTTCATTAAAGCGGTGGATGGGAGGGTGACGGTGTTTTCCAGCACAACCGCTGTTAGTTATCAGCCTTTATCCCTCGGCTAATTAAACACTGCTTCTCTTCACTCTTGTTCTCTGCAGACTGTGTCACGGTGCAATGCAAAGACAGCTAGACACTGTTAAGAAAACACAGTTCACATATTATCATAAATATGAAATATATCAACTATTATATTGGCTTTAGGAGAGGTTCAAAAACCCCAGGTGAACAAGGTAAAAAAAAAAAAAAAAAAAAAAAAAATAAAAATATAAATATATATATATATATATATATATATATATATATATATATAAAATAATAAATAAACCATACAACCATACTTCCCTAGCTGAATTATTAGATTAAGTGTTGGTAACATTTTAGTTTAGGGTCCAATTCTCACTATTAACTGGTTACGTCTTAGTAGCAAGCATATTGGCTGTTTATTACTACTTATAAAGCACATATTAATGCATTATTCTTCATGATCATTAGATCTATTAGTCCTACCCTGACTTAACAACTACATTACTAACTATTAATAAGAAGCAGATTATGAGTTTATTTAGGCAAAAGTCACAGTTAGTAGTTAGATAATAAGTGAGAATTGATCCCCAAACTAAAGTGTGACCCACATGTTTTCTAATGACACATTGTTTAATTAAACATGCACTAATTTGCTGTAACATTCTAGAACAAATATCTAAACATTGGATAAAATATTTATTATTATTATTATTATTATTATTATTATGTTATTTTAGCATAATTGAGCTACTTATATAGTATTTTTATTATTTTTTACTTTATATATATACATGGTGATCAACATTATTAGAAGGTAGGTTTCTTGAAGCATCTTGGAGCTTTATGACTTTAGTTAACTATAATAACCCATCAGGTTCATATATATATATATATATATATATATATATATATATATATATATATATATATATATATATATAGAACCTGATGGGTTATTATAGTTAACTAAAGTTAACTATAATAGAGAAATCCAAAATCTCCTCTGGAAAAACCTGAATCAAAAAAAAAAAAAAAAAAAAAAAAAATATATATATATATATATATATATATTTTTTTTTTTTTTTTTTTTTTGATTCAGGTTTTTCCAGAGGAGATTTTGGATTTCTCTTTTTATTGCTCCATAAATCAGAAAATAGTGTCAATGGACAGAAAGCAAACACATTTTCACTATGTTTTTAGGAGTAAAATGTTGTATAAATCAGTGTGAATGAAATGTGAGCAAACCTCTCAGAATAAAGGAATAAAACTCTTTATTTGGTGTAGTTAAGTGCTGCTGAAGTGGAGAAACAAGGCTTTTCATTTCACAGCCTGATTTGAATTTGAGAGGAACTGAAAACTACAGATGCTAAATAAACACTTTAATGTGTATTTTATATGTTTTCAGTCCACTTCTCTGAAAGGAGACATGATATGGAAGCAAAATAGACCAACATCTCAGAACTGACCAGTGCAGAGAGCGGTCATGAATTCAGCTTCACATCACTGTGTGCGCAGCTGCACTTCCATTCTTACGTCACGTGACACATAACGAATCCAGTGCAGATCAATTACAGCAGACGTGATCGGGCCAAACATCAGAATGTGGAAATAAAATGTGCAAATGCGATTGGTACACACGCACCTGGCATCACGAGCGTTAAGATGATTTTGCTCTTATGCAAATGAGGACAAAAACATGTGCAGCTCCAGAGGCAACCAATCACATTCATAACCTCATCAACACAGAGAGCGTATGAAATATGTATGACAGACACAGATTAATCACACATTTTCACTTTTACACTCTGAGGTTGCACTGCACTTGCATTTTATTTTGTTACTTGTGTGTGCGTGTGTGTGTGTGTGTGAGAGAGAGAGAGAGAGAGAGAGAATTTGGTTATTTTTTTGTCTTGTGGACTATATTTGAACATTTATTCTATGCAGGAAAAAAAAATCAATTCAACTTAAATCAAATTATTAACATACATATTCTTCAAGGTGTGTGCAAACTTGACCTCAGCTCAGCTATGCAGTTAAAGGTTAATATAATGAGCTGTGCTGCTTATCGAAATAACATTAATAGGGCATTAGTGACATTACACGAAAATGCTGAGACTTTTGATTTTAGACTTTTTTTTTTTTTTTTTTAAATCATGAATTCTACTTATTATGGAAAGTGTGTGAGAGACCAGAGTCGTCATATTCTCTTCAGAAAAAAGCAACGTCTAGTTTGATCTGCTTTTCTTCTGATGCCATTAATGCAGTTGCAGGTACAGTAGCAGTGACAAAAACAGAATAAATGCTCTTTAACTCATCAGCTCCTTTACAGTTTAGTCTCTGAAGTCACGAGTAACTTTATAAACATGCAGAAATGCTTGACTAAAATGACAGAATCTGATTTCTCTCTGCTAATCCAATAAGCCTCCTTCAGAGCATCATAAAGGCCGTATGTCAGGCGTGTGGTGTGCAGGATGAGCGTCTGCTCTGCGGTTCATGAGGAACACTGTCTCTGCAGCTCCAGCATCTGTTTGTCTCTCAGAAGTGAAGGATGCTGGGAAGCAGCTTATAAAAGCAGCTTTTAACACGCTGATAGCCAGATTAACAAGCACTTTTAATTACAGGCTACCTTGGCGTCAAACACACGACTGTAACGCTGTCACCTACAACACATGAAGACAGAGTTCAACCAAACTGACGCCTTCAGCCACGAGCTTTCCACTTTACAGCAAAACCACAAGATTACACTATGACAAACCCAACAAAGACAAGATTTCTAAATAGATGGAAGCCTTGAAATGCAACAATGACCAAAGTAACAACAATGACCATGTCTAATCATTAAAAAACATTGTGCAAAAACCTGACCGTGTGGCGGCACAATTATATTTCATTATATCCACCAAACAATATACTTCCACTGAAGCTTCTATGGTGGCATTAAAATAAAGCATGTAACCTTCAGTCTCTCTGATAACAGAAAAATAATGCAAACCAAGAAAGAGACATATTGAACATGAGGTGCTTTGTTATATTTCTATAAAGCACAAGGGCAAACAAACAGATGATTCCTGGCTTCTGTGGCAGCATTTCCAGATGTGTGTTACCAGAGCTGGGTAAATTACTTATGAATTGTAATCAGTTACTGATTACAGATTACATGACAAAATTTGTAGTCAGTAATATAATCTCTTAGATTACACATTTTTGGTAACGTAATCTGATTACTTTTGGATTACATTTAGATTACATTTGTGCTAATCCTTATTTGATATCACATATATTGAATATGAGTCTAAGCTTGTACTATTTTGACATAAACAAAGAAAAAATATATTCCACAAAATATATTTTATTCACCAAGAAGAGCCACAATAACTTCTTTTTCAAGTGCAATGTATGGACAGTTAATACTTACAAAATACTAACACTAATGTACCTTGCTGTTAGTGTTTGCTTGTAACACTGAATAAAACAAAATCACATCTAATGATTTTAAAGGATATTTACTCATAATTAAGTAAATTTAGAAAACAGCTACATTACAAAAACCAATATTGAAAAACATAAAATTCACAGCAATATCACTGCCAGGTCAAATATTGAATCTAATAAAACACTAGAAGTGTATATGAATATATCAATGAAAACCATAAAAAATAGCTACATAGCAAACATGAATTTTGAAAAAGACTAAATTCACACAGCAATGAAATTTCTATCCATCTCAAAACATTTTAAGTGCATAGTAACAATGAGGAAAAGACAAACAATATTACAAAAATTAATATTAAAGAACATGAAACTCACAACAATAGCATTGCTAATATACATATACATATATATATATATATATATATATATATAATATATATATATATATATTTTTTTTTTTTTTTTTTTTTTTTTTTTTTTTCCATTATCTTGTTGCTGATTTCTTCTGAGCGCGATTCTGACACCCCTCCCCCTCTCCGCCGGAAAACTCGAAGAATCACGAACGTATATATGTGGCAGGTTTAACAGGAAAAAATATACACGTTAAAAAAAAAGGAAACTTAGGAGAATCAATGAACTATGAATGACTTATTACCATTGTGTAAATAAAATGTAATCATGTAATCCATAAGAAAGTAACTGTAGTCTGATTACGAGTATTTTAAAAAGTAGTTTACTCTAATTACAAGTACTTGAGTTTTGGAATCTGATTACGTAATCCAGATTACATGTAATCCGTTACTACCCAGCTCTGTGTGTTACACTGCATACATGTAAGAATTTGCATTATTTAGAAGAAAATAAGAGTGATTGTTGTTTAGTCCCAATGTTAAAGATCCCAGATCTCTATGATTTTCAGGTCTCAACATAGAGAACAAATACACAGCATTTAAAACGTATACATCAATAGTGATAGTCTTAGACCCTGTCCACAACATATTTTCAAAACCGCAGCTTTTTCTGTGCGGTTTGTCCACACGCAACCACAGCACCAGCTCACCGAAACCGAACATTTTTGAAAACTCCTGCCAGGGTGAAGCTTTTCACAAACTCTGGTTGCAGTGCTATCGTGCAGACAGATTCTAGCTTGTGACATCGGAGCCTGCGCTGTTATCTCCGCCTACTGGAAACTTTTTCAGGCTTCTGATTGGTCAACAGGGCTTTACGGTTGAGTATATATCACCACCTGTTGGCATGCTCTTGACAATGCTTCATAGCATGTGTTTAAAAAGAAAAAAAGAAAAAAAAAACGTTTATAAAAATACCCGTGTGGACATGGCCTTAACGTAGAGCACTAATGCAGCCCATCTGACTGACAGCATAGCTCTCAAGAAGCAATTTCTTCACCTATAATTGTAACGTCAAGCTATTCTGGCTCACAATGGAAGTCACTGCTAGGATTTTCAGTCTTTAATGGCCTTCACACTGTATAATCAGTACAAATTACTCTGCAATGGGGCTTAATTGGGAATATTTTAGGGCGCACAGCGCCTTTTGGTGAAAAGCAATTTGCCAGTTCTGACAAAAATAAACCACCATGCTTTTGGTGGGAGGACTGCATAAAATTGCACTGATTACCACCTCCTCCTTGTCTAAGTGTGTACAGAAAGCGGGGGGTTAATCAGTGCTGACTTTCATGCACTAGAGTGTTTTCTTGCATTCTTGTTGATTTGTCAGAGGCAGACAGGAGACTCTTATAAGAGTGCTGTTACCAGCGGGCAGCAAACCCACGGAGGCAATCGTCCAAGCTCCGCCCAGCAACTGTTACACAGGCCTCTGTCTCGGCCAATCACGTACAGCAGTCTCTTTCAGAAGAATTTCAACAAGGTTAAGGGCTCAGGTAGATACAATGACAAACAAGCCTGACTTGACCCTACAGACATTGTTAGTTCTTGTCCTGGGACCTGATTGATTGAACAGCGTTTCAAGAGCGCTGATAATTCACCAGTGTTTGCACCAGACAGACTGTCAGCCTGTGTGTTAGTGATGTGGTTTTTACAGTTACTCTTTCTGCGGTTACAGTACTTCACCAGTAGGTGGCCGTTGACTGTCTTTATAAGTGAGTAATTTAATTATTAATTCAACTGATTCATTCAAGACTATGGCTGCATACAAATATATATACTACCCTGCTATATCGTAGGTGAAAAATAGTATGTTAAAAGAGGTCAAATTAATAGTAATCATCAACTCTAAAAAAAAAAAAAAAAAAATACAAAAAAAATATTGGAGTAATGTTTATTTTTTATTTATTTTTATTTTTTTACGAGTGAATATATATCTTCAGTTTTTTTACTTCAGAATTTTATGTTTAATTTAGTGTGTTACTTGCAGTTAATTTCTAATGTATTATTCTAATCATTTCTAACTAAGAATAGTTTTAAAGTTAATATGACACCAAATCATTTTCAGTGTAAAACAGTAGGTGAGAAGAACCTGGATGAGCACCTACTTGTGGTGAGATTCTGAGGCATGCATTCAGTGGACACTTTACTATCCCATGAGGCCACGGGTACAGTAAGTCACATGACAACATGATGAATGGAATAATTCAGATTGCATTTATTTACTACACGTTCATACCCTGCAAAATTTTATTAAAGGTTGCAAAGTAATTACTTTTTTTCTTTAAATACCTACTCAGAGAGTATGTGGTTTCAGACACAACCAATGATTCATACAGGAATGAAACCAGTGCCTGTCGTTATGAGTGAGTCATTGAATTATTCACTCAACCAATTCATTCAAAAATTCAGATACATTCATGAATGATATAAGTGCTTCAATTATTTAGACTTTTTTTTTTTTTTTTTTTTTTGCTTAAAATCCAGATGTGACTGATACATTGACCTACGTGTATTTGTATAACAATTTTTTACAATTATTTTTTAAAGGTGAAGTGTTGAATGCTAACAGTTTTTGGCAAACACTTTACTTAGTTTCACCTGGTCAGATGATCAGATAGTCCTGCTCAGATAGTTTCAATGGCTTAGTCATTGATGGCTCTGAATATTAAGGTAGGAATGGATTAAAATTTGTTACCATTTAAAAAAAAAAAAAATCATTAATTGAACATTTCAGCAGCTGCACATTCATACTGTAAACGCCTTTATGTTTTAGAAATTAGTATTACTAAGAAATGCTATATTATTCGTATAAAAAAATAAAACATACATTTTATGTTTCAGTATGTCTATCTTCAAATACTAATAAGATCACACTGGTATAGGACACAGAAAACAAAATCATGCACAGAATGAGGAAAAGACAGTGTGACAAGTAAATTACATTTCTACATTTAAAGAAGGATCTGGCTCCCTCTTCCAAATCCTCTTTTATTCTCTTGTCTCTCGTCTCTGGTTCAGATATTGCATTACTGCCATCACTGCAGACCATGATCTAATTAGAAGCGAGCAAGACTTTAGCACTTGTCACATCTCAGTCTGTTCGGAGGTGCTGAAAGACCTCAGACACACACACACACACACACACACACACACACATGTACGGTCTGATCAGTGAAGTGAGGCACAGAGAGAGGCACCTTAATGGCCTATTTCAGCATTATTACAGTATTGTGGATGGATTGTCAGCAGGAGCCCTGAGATACTGAAGTGTGAAAGCCATCAGCGGCTCTCGTCCGTCTCCACACTCCTCTGATCCTCCCTGTCATTACTGGAGTGGGATGGAGCCGCAGCAATTTCTCCCTGATTCCTCCTTCCCTCTCTCAAACACATCCACACGTCCTCAGTCTCCTCCACCAGCCTCTCTGACTTCATTATGCCATGTGATTGGAGAATTTGCCCTACATTCACTTAACACTTGTGCCATCTGTTAGACTCCCTCATTAATGGTGTCAGATCCTCGGCAAATCATTGATATTCAAATGTATGCACATAGTGTTATATTCCAGCACGCTGTTTCCTGCCTTCTAATGGACGGTTTATTTATCAAAGAGGGATATTCATCAACGCAAGAGCGACTAAATGTTTTGCCTGCATTGAGAGTGGCGCTTTAAAGACTGAGCTTTACTCAAAAGAGTCTTTATGATTCATCGACATTTTAAATGCATTTGTAAAAATCATTTTATTCATAATTATTATTTTCAGCTACATGAGGTCCACTCTGTAATTTTTCCTCAATTCCTCAAAAGATTACATCACAGAGCACTAAACAGGCAACTAAACCCCCTGCTTCTGTAACCCTATATGCTGCAAAAAAGAATCATTCATCTTGCAACATTGGAAACTTCATTAATTTACAATTTGATATGGTTAAACTGACTTACCATTTGGTAATTGGTTTGATTCTGTCATACTAAAATCAATACCTAAAGTGACCTTCGTGAATATGTTCCTGGAAATCAGAGTCATTACTGTCTTCATTCATGAAATAAAAAAGTGTCTGTGTAAAATCATTCTTATGCTAAAATGAGTATGCTTTTACACATAAAACATGTTCTGCTCAGTGAAAACTACTACTTCTGGTGAGATTCTGACGTGTGCATTCAGTGGACACTTTACTATACCATGAGGCCAAGTGAGAGGAGCTGTGAATGGCAGTGAAGTGATGCAACTGATGTCAGGACAATAGCTATGACAAAAAATAAAAAATAAAAATGATTACATTTGTAAATCCAAGTTACATGCAAATACTAGAAAATTCATACCATACACAACATACTTTCTAAAGGTCGTGAAGTAATTACATATATAAAAGAACCTCAGAGAGTATATGATTTCAGACACATTCACACAGGAACGAAACAGGTGCCTATCTTTTTGAGAGAGTCATTGGATGATTCACTCAACTAATTCATTCAAAAATTCGGGTTCATTCAGAAATGAAACAAGTGCGTAAATTATTTACTAATTTTTGTTAAAATCAAAATTGAACTAATAAATTGACCTATTTGTATGAGAGAATTACAGTCCTTTTTTGATTGTTTAATTTCTAAAATCAGGCTTTCCCGAACACTCCACTTGTTTTCAAATGACGGTCAGATAGTCCTGTTTAGATAGTTTTAATGGCTTACTCAAAGATGGCTCTAAATATTAAGGTAGGGTAGGATTAGAATATTTTACCATAGACTTCACCATTTATTACGTGATTCTTTTAATTCATTCATTGTCTAAAAGGTTTCATGTTTTAGAAGTGGCTTATATATGTAGTGTTGGGAGTTACATAGATTACCTTTTCAAGTAACTAGTAAAGTAACACGTTTAAATTTACAATGAAATATCTGAGTTACTTTTTCAGATAAGTAATGCAAGTCACTTTGTTTTCCCATTTATTCACTGAGAGTTTTGCTAAAAAGACATAGACATAAATATAAATAGTTTTGACCGCATAGCATTAGAGGAGAAAATCAAGAGAAAAAGTAATGCATTACAATTAAAAGTAACTTTCCCCAACACTGTGTATAAGATATGATATTACAACAGATTACGTAAGAATGATTTTACATAGAAACACGTTCTGCTCTGCTCAAGAAACGGAAGCATGGAGAAGAGAAAAGATGTGCTTTTGTTGACTTCATCACCATGGAGATTTAATAGGCTTGTATTGGGCCACCTGGGTACCAGCAGGACCTCGAGTGCTAATGAAGGAGAGACACTTCTGCACTCAACGCTCACTCACACTCACTCACACACACACACACACACACACACACACACACACACACACACACACAAACACACGGCTCTCACGGACGCTCCTGCTCCAGATCAAATGCTGCTCATTATGCGACACCCCTCACTGCCAAACCTCTTATTCCTGATCTTTATTTTTCACCACATCAATTTAAGTATGAATCAAATTTCTTTCAGAATCTGGAGCGTGACTAATAGTGTTTGCGAGCGATCTCTGCAAGGCTCTTTTTGCACTGAAATGTCATCACTTGGTGAGATGTTGTGGAAAGAGACACGTGCAGCGGAGCGTGGCGCTGATCGCACACCTCCGGCTGCAATCTGAGGAAACATGATGATGATGATGGTGAGGAGCATGATGTAATCCCTCTCATGCAACAGCAAGCGCGTGAACACCACATGCACAGAGCAGCAGTGCCATCTCATGGTCACACAGGGAAGTGCCTTACGTAAGGTTCAGATAATTACATCACCTTTATCAGACAATAGTGGCTGCTGAGAATCTGATGCACCAATACAGACACAAACGCATCACCAATGTTGGCAAAAACAACAAAAACGCTCACAGATGATGCAGCCTTATGATCTCTTACAGTGTTGTACTACTGAACCTATTTATTTCAGTTCATTTCATCACATTGGTGAGACGATGATGACAAACTAAAGGTACAGTTTTTGCACATTCTTTCTAACAGTCTTATGTTTAAAAGTTTGATGTCAGAAATATTTCTTTGGTTTTTGGTATTAGTTAAAAGTAACTAACAATGCCAATTTTTAATGTTAATGTTTACAAAATAGACCTGTAAAATGTAAAATGTTACCATTTTTTTATGTCAGCATCAAAGAAATGTATCCTTTTATTAATCAATTATGCATTAAATGGATCAAAAGTAAAAACATTTATAATGTTATAAAAGATTTGTTTCAAATAAATGCTGCTCTTTTGAACTTTCTATTCATCCGTGAATCCTGAAAAATAAAATGTATCACAGTTTCCACAAAAATATTAGGCAGCACAACTGTTTTCAAAATTGATAATAATCATAAATGTTTCTTTAGCAGCAAATCACCATAATAGAATGATTTCTGAAGATCATGTGACACTGAAGACTGGGGTAATGATGCTGAAAATTCAGCTGCACATCACAGAAATACATTACAGTTTACCATAGATTCAAATAGAAAACTGTTTTTTAAATAAGAATATTTTCACAATTTTACTGTGTTTGATCAAATAAATACAGCCTTGGTGTACAGAAGATACTTCTTTCAGAAATGTTAAAAAAATCTGATTGACATCTAACTTTTGAACAGTATTGTATATACTCCAGTTCTACATACTGTGCTCTTGTTTTGTGCAGGCAGATGTTCCATATGAATGTTTTGGTTTCAGATGATGTGCTGTCTTACCGTTGTCCTGAGTCTCCTGTGAAGCCATGAGTCCACTCCTCTTCTTGCGGATGTTAATGAGTTTCGCCTGTGAGATCTCTCTGACTACAGAGGACAGCTGCTCTTTAGAGCTCTGCGCCGGAGGACTGCTCTTCTCCTGTCTACACTCAGACTTGCTCAGATGATGGTTCCCCACCTCACAATGCCAATATTCGGTGATTAAACACTTGAAAACCCAGTGCAAACAATTGCTATTATAATGTTTTTGTACTCACATCTCCATTCTGTCTTCTGTATTTGTATATCGGCGGTAATGACGCAGCTTTAGACCTGAAATAACATTCAGTCACATTCTGTTTGAAAACATCCTTCATCTTTAGTGAAAATGCTGTCTTTCTCTTACCCGTTCACTCTCTTCATGCCGATGGGTTTATTGAATAGCAGGTCACTGTATGGAAGCTTTTTGAACTTGTCTCTGCCAACAGCGACGTAAAACTGTCCATTTTCTAACTCCTTTCCATCCATAACGAGAGTCCCTTCAAAGGTGTACAAGCTGTAAGAAAAGATGTCATAGGCATTAATTAGGTAAATACAGCTCAGGTAATTCAGAAATGCTTCCTTTTTCCTAATGAGAAAAGAGTAGTTATCATCCAAATGACTTTTCATGAGCATTTCAGGCTTTTACAATGTGTCCTGGATAACCACAATAATGAAAGTAAATCAAAAAGGTTGTTTTATTTTTTTATTTTTTTCATTACTGTACTCTAGGCAGTCTCTCTAAAATCAATACTGTTACAGGTGCACATATCACCTGCAAACATCAAGAGCTGCCCTGTTGAAAAAAAAGCAGCATATGTTGGTTAGGTGTGTTTTGAAGCATGACTGCTGGTTTGAGCTGGTTTAAGCTGGTCCTAAGCAACTAGCTCCTGCTCAGGACCAGTATAACCCTTTCAAAAAATGTCTCTAGGTTACGCATGTACAGTAACCATGCATCGAAGACACTGCATCGAAATGCTATGGGAATGCCTTAAGCATGTCCACGCTCTGAATCACATGTGTAATCAGTTCAATGGATGGGCAAGACGTCACAGACAGAGTGACATAGAGACCAGGAAGCTTAAAAGCACGTGTGGCGGATACAGGGGCAGCTTCTGGAAAATGAAGAAGCGCACACAGGGATGCCGGAAGTATGGCACTGAGACACAGCATCTTGTTCCCTCTAGGAACCATGGTTACATGCGTAACCAACAGATGTTTCCCTTCAGGAACTCGAGCTGCATCAAAATGCTATGGGAGTGAGTATACCCACACCACCAGACTTTCAAATCCCTGCCTAGTGTGAAAGAGTACAGCTAGGGCGAGAGAACAGAAGAGTCCAGAGTGGTTTGTATATCGAGGCCATAGAACATGATGAACGTTAGGGCCATGGACCAACCCGCAGCATTGCAGATGTCCTGCATAGAAACACCTGCCAGAAAGGCCTTGGAGGCCACCACACTTCTGGTAGAGTGAGCCTTGATCCCCAAGGGCGAGGGGAGATCAGAGGACTCATAAGAAATGCAAATGGCATCCACTATCCACCGGCTGAGGGTCTGTTTAGTAGCAGGAAGAGCTCTCTTGGGGGGACCATAGTACACTAGCAGTTGGTCCGCCCTTCACCACAGGGCAGCTCTGTGGACAGTTAAGCTTCTGCTGGTCAGTTTCCCGATGTGAGGAGGACAGAAGGCCTGGAGTACGACAGGCCATGGTGTAGAGGAGGGAACTTTAGGTACATTTACCGCTCAAGGGTAGAAAAAGGTTGCAGAGGAGTTGCAGAGAAGCCAGAGCAGCATCCACACACTTCATGAAGGTGTGGGGTGAGAGTGCAAGGCCGAACGGAAGAACCTGATATTGGTAAGCTTTGTCCCCAAAAGCAAACCTCAGGAACTTCACAAAGTGGATTTTGTAGCCTCTTTCTACAGTGTACAGGACCCACTGAGAAACATTCGGCAGAAGTTTCCACATTCCCAAAAAGTATACTAAGGGAATTAGTCTCTCGAGACTAACCTCTGGTGTAATCAGAGCAGCTAGCTCAGTGCCCTGAAGTGGTGGACCGGCAGGGGATAGCCAAACTAGCTGCTCTAGAGACCTCCGAAGAGGTAGCGAGCCTCCCAGTACCGCTACGTTTCCGGGCGGAGACTGAGAGAAGTGCAAACCGGATTCCGCTGCGCCCTGAAGCACCGTGGGTGGCAGAGATGTTATATCAATCTCCTGAGGACACTGAGGAGAGACAGGCACAGTATGATGAGGTGTACACCACTCTTCCCCAGAGGGACCTGCCCTTAGAAGTCCTGAGCTACAAGCGTCAGGACTTCTTGGCCGAGGTCTTCTTAAACAGAAGAACAGTCTGCAGATCCAGTCTGTTTTTGTGCCTCCCTGTATGAGGAGCTGGTACATGGAGGGGGCTGCTCCCATCTGGCAGCCCCAAGAGCCTCCTGTTTATGAGCCTCCTGGTACCTGTCAATGATGGAATTGGCTGCGTCACCAAACAGGCCAGAAGGCGCAAGCGAGGTGTCCATGAAGAAGACCCTGTCCTTCTCTTTCATATGGGACAAGGTTAACCACAGGTGTCTCTCCACCACCACCATTGCTGCCATAGACCTGCCAATGGCGCTGGCGGTCTCTTTGGTGGCACGGAGAGACAGATCAGCGGTTAGTGTGAGCTCGGTGATGTCCTCAGACTTAATCTTGTATGTACCAAAACTTTGCAAAGAGTCTATTATTACTCCAGTTGCAAAACATAATTGTCCTAAAGGCTTGACAGATTATAGACTGGTTTTCTTGACCTCGCTTATAATGACGGTATTTGAGAAATTGGTAAAGGAGGTACTATTGGAACGAACTACACCATTTCTCGACCCGATGCAATTTGCCTATAGGGCGGGAAGAGGTGTGCAGGATGCAACACTGACCTTATTGGACCTGTTGTACAAACATCTGGAGAATAGTAGTAACCATGCAAGGTTATTATTTGTAGATTTTTCGTCTGCGTTTAAAACGATTCGACCAAACTTGTTGGTTCACAAGCTTAGGTCGAGTTTTGGTGTGGATGCAAGAATGGCTGCTTGGTTGCGGGATTTCCTTACAAATAGGTCTCAAAGGGTAAGGGTTAATGGCGTGCTGTCAGATCCCATAATCACATCTATTGGCTCCCCACAGGGGTGTGTACTTTCTCCTCTCCTCTACATCCTATACACAAATGAGTGTCGTAGTCAGCTTGAGAATCGGTATATTCTTAAGTTTGCTGATGATACAGTTATTGTGAGTTTGTTGGTTGGTGAGGAGAGGGAACACGGGCCAATTGTTAATTATTTTGCAAATTGGTTGTCGAGAGGCTGGTCTACTTCTGAATGCTGAGAAAACCAAGGACATGTGCATTGACCTGCGGCAAAAACCAGGCAGCAGTTCCATGTACTTTTGTCGATAATCAAATGATTGAATTGGTTGATAGTTATAAGTACCTAGGTACTATCATCGATAACAAACTAAATTTTGCAGAGAATACTAAGAGATTGTGGCATGATGAGCCAACAAGGACTTTATTGGTTACGGAAATTAGCGAAATTTAATATTGATAGGACCCTGATGATTGCTTTTTATAAGGCATATATTGAATCGATTTTAACTTTCTCATTAATTTGTTGGTTTGCCTCTTTAAAGGTCAAACAGAAAAAACTTCTATTAAAGGTTGTAAATAATTGCAGTAAGGTATTGGGTGTGAAATTGCCTGAGTTAGATTTGTTTGATATTCAGGTGATAAAGAAAGTGCATCACTTATATCTGATGCATCTAACCCTCTTTACGATTCATTTTTAGACCCTCCCTGTTTAGCCAAGACTAACAGATTCAAATTTTTGTTTGTTCCATATGCGATTAAGGTGCTTCATTTAAACAGGAAGAGGTAGAATTTTTTTTTTTTTTAATTTTTATAACTTCCCAATGTGCTATTAATGTTGTGTATGTGTTTGTCTTGTATGTGGTGTTATCATGCTGCAGAACAAATTGCCCCTACGGGGGACAATAAAGTTTTTACAATTACAATTACAATTATCTTCTCGCCCTCATCCAGCTCTTTCAGGAGGTCGGCTTGGTAGGCCTGCAACACCACCATGGTGTGCAAGCAGGTGTCAGATTTGACCTGCTGCCGTGTATACCTTTGCCCACCATCACTGAAGTGGTCCACAGCAGCTTGGAGGGCAATGCCGGAGCCTGTAGGGATGATGCCTTCCCGGGGGACAGATAGCTCGCAAGCATCTGTTAGACCCGGGCATCACCCTGTAGCCATGATCACTCAGCCCCGCATACATTGGCATAATGACTGGAGTAGGGGTCGACCGATTATCGGCGTGGCCGATTATCGGCGTCGATATTAAGCATTTTTATTGTTATCGGCATCGGCCATTTTTTCAAAACCAATTTGCCGATAAAACCATTTAATTTTGAAATGCGCGATCTGCCACTGATCCAGCCACCTCAGTCAGAGCGCACCGCTCTGTGGCCTAGACTAAGCCCCGCCCATCGTCCGTCTGATTTGTTGGAGTCACGAGCCTGGCCAATCAATACGGCTGGCGCGGCTGGAAATTGTCCGCTCTCACACCGAAAGCACAGGAGCTGCTTCAGTGATCATCATCACGCATCAATAAGTTATCTCTCAAAGGTAAGAATGCAGTAAACGTTCCTGAAGTTGCAATAAATCACTACACTGAAGTTGCAAAACACCTAAATATAATCGATTTATGATGACAAAACGTTATATTGTGAATAGATTATCACACGATGAATTCACTCACGTCTGCTGCGTTTTTTTTTTTTTTTTTTTTTGTGTTGTTCACATAGCTTCACTGAACAGCATCCGTTCCGTTAGGGCTCTTAGTCAAAAATTGCGCATATTTGAAGAAATGTTTGCTTTATTCTAACATGATTGCAAAATAATTTATCATACAGATTCAGAATTACCATTATGCAATTTTGAAGAGCTGAAAGGGCATCAAGCGCGAGCGCTGACACCCTGACGCGACGTGAGCTCCCCATCTCCTGATTTGGTTATCTCGCGGCCGCGCTCACTCATTTGACTAATAACCATTAGCCGGGCATGCGATTTGCCGGGGGGGATGGGGGGGATTTACCCCCTTCTGGTCTATGCATCCCTGCCTCTGCTGAATAACTTTTATCCCCGTTGGGGATAAAAACATCATGCAAACCCGCTCTGACGTCCAGATCTGAATCAAATGATTCGCGATACGGGATCCGATTGAAGCGCATCGAAACAGTGAATCATTTTGCACAGCAATGGTTTAACTGATTCGGCGTTTCAAAAAGCTCCGTTGTGTTCTTTGCTCGCTTTCCTCGATGTAATTTGTTGTTATTATTTGTAGATTTTTCGTCTGCGTTTAAAACGATTCGGCCAAACTTGTTGGTTCACAAGCTTAGGTCGAGTTTGGTGTGGATGCAAGAATGGCTGCTTGGTTGCTGGATTTCCTTACAAATAGGTCTCAAAGGGTAAGGGTTAATGGTGTGCTGTCAGATCCCATAATCACATCTATTGGCTCCCCACAGGGGTGTGTACTTTCTCCTCTCCTCTACATCCTATACACAAATGAGTGTCGTAGTCAGCTTGAGAATCGGTATATTCTTAAGTTTGCTGATGATGCAGTTATTGTGAGTTTTTTTTGTTGGTTGGTGAGGAGAGGGAACACGGGCCAATTGTTAATATTTTGCAAATTGGTGTCGAGAGGCTGGTCTACTTCTGAATGCTGAGAAACCAAGGACATGTGCATTGACCTGCGGCAAAACCAGGCAGCAGTTCCATGTACTTTTGTCGATAATCAAATGATTGAATTGGTTGATAGTTATAAGTACCTAGGTACTATCATCGATAACAAACTAAATTTTGCAGAGAATACTAAGAGATTGTGCATGATGAGCCAACAAGGACTTTATTGTTTACGGAAATTAGCGCGAAATTTAATATTGATAGGACACTGATGATTGCTTTTTATAAGGCATATATTGAATCGATTTTAACTTTATCATTGATTTGTTGGTTTGCCTCTTTAAAGGTCAAACACAGAAAAAACTTCTATTAAAGGTTGTAAATAATTGCAGTAAAGGTATTGGGTGTGAAATTGCCTGAGTCAGATTTGTTTGATATTCAGGTGATAAAGAAAGTGCATCACATTATATCTGATGCATCTAACCCCTCTTTACGATTCATTTTTAGACCCTCCCTGTTTAGCCAAGACTAACAGATTCAAATTTTTGTTTGTTCCATATGCGATTAAGGTGCTTCATTTAAACAGGAAGAGGTAGAATTTTTTTTTTTTTTTTTTTAATTTTTTATAACTTCCCAATGTGCTATTAATGTTGTGTATGTGTTTGTCTTGTATGTGGTGTTATAATTCTGAAGTATATATTGCTGCTGAGGGGGTTAATAAAGTTTTTACAATTACAATTACAATTTAACTTCCCAATGTGCTATTAATGTTGTGGAGGTCGGCTTGGTAGGCCTGCATCACCACCATGGTGTGCAAGCAGGTGTCAGATTGACCTGCTGCCGTGATACCCTTTGCCCACCATCACTGAAGTGGTCCACAGCAGCTTGGAGGGCAATGCCGGAGCCTGTAGGATGATGCCTTCCCGGGGGACAGATAGCTCGCAAGCATCTGTTAGACCCGGGGCATCACCCTGTAGCCATGATCACTCAGCCCCGCTACATTGGCATAATGACTGGAGTAGGGGTCGACCGATTATCGGCGTGGCCGATTATCGGCGTCGATATTAAGCATTTTTATTGTTATCGGCATCGGCCATTTTTCAAAACCGATTTTGCCGATTAAAACCATTTAATTTTGAAATGCGCGATCTGCCACTGATCCAGCCACCCTCAGTCAGAGCGCACCGCTCGTGGCCTAGACTAAGCCCCGCCCATCGTCCATCTGATTTGTTGGGAGTCACGAGCCTGGCCAATCAATACGGCTGGCGCGGCTGGAAAATGTTCCGCTCTCACACCGAAAGCACAGGAGCTGCTTCAGTGATCATCATCACGCATCAATAAGTTATCTCTCAAAGGTAAGAATGCAGTAAACGTTCCTGAAGTTGCAATAAAATCACTACACTGAAGTTGCAAAACACCTAAATATAATCGATTTATGATGACAAACGTTATATTGTGAATAGATTATCAACACGAATGAATTCACTCACGTCTGCTCTGCGTTTTTTTTTTTTTTTTTTTTTGTGTTGTTCACATAGCTTCACTGAACAGCATTCCGTTCCGTTAGGGCTCTTAGTCAAAAAAATTGCGCATATTTGAAGAAATATTGCTTATATTCTAACATGATTGCAAAAATAATTTATCATACAGATTCAGAATTACCATTATGCAATTTTGAAGAGCTGAAGGGCATCAAGCGCGAGCTCTGACACCCTGACGCGACGTGAGCTCCCCATTCCTGATTTAGTTATCTCGCGGCCGCGCTCACTCATTTGACTAATAACCATTAGCCGGGCATGCGATTTTGCCGGGGGGGGTGGGGGGATTTCCCCCCTTCTGGTCTATGCATCCCTGCCTCTGCTGAATAACTTTTATCCCCGGTGGGTGCAAACCCGCTCTGACGTCCAGATCTGAATCAAATGATTCGCGATACGCGATCCGATTGAAGCGCATCGAAACAGTGAATCATTTTGCAACGCAATGGTTTAACTGATTCGGAGTTTCAAAAAGCTCCGTTGTGTTCTTTGCTCGCTTTCTCGATGTAATTTGTTGTTATTATTTGTAGATTTTTTTCGTCTGCGTTTAAAACGATTCGACCAAACTTGTTGGTTCACAAGCTTAGGTCGAGTTTTGGTGTGGATGCAAGAATGGCTGCTTGGTTGCTGGATTTCCTTACAAATAGGTCTCAAAGGGTAAGGGTTAATGGTGTGCTGTCAGATCCCATAATCACATCTATTGGCTCCCCACAGGGGTGTGTACTTTCTCCTCTCCTCTACATCCTATACAGAAATGAGTGTCGTAGTCAGCTTGAGAATCGGTATATTCTTAAGTTTGCTGATGATACAGTTATTGTGAGTTTGTTGGTTGGTGAGGAGAGGGAACACGGGCCAATTGTTAATTATTTTGCAAATTGGTGTCGAGAGGCTGGTCTACTTCTGAATGCTGAGAAAACCAAGGACATGTGCATTGACCTGCGGCAAAACCAGGCAGCAGTTCCATGTACTTTTGTCGATAATCAAATGATTGAATTGGTTGATAGTTATAAGTACCTAGGTACTATCATCGATAACAAACTAAATTTTGCAGAGAATACTAAGAGATTGTGCATGATGAGCCAACAAGGACTTTATTGTTTACGGAAATTAGCGAAATTTAATATTGATAGGACACTGATGATTGCTTTTTATAAGGCATATATTGAATCGATTTTAACTTTATCATTGATTTGTTGGTTTGCCTCTTTAAAGGTCAAACAGAAAAAACTTCTATTAAAGGTTGTAAATAATTGCAGTAAGGTATTGGGTGTGAAATTGCCTGAGTCAGATTTGTTTGATATTCAGGTGATAAAGAAAGTGCATCACATTATATCTGATGCATCTAGCCCTCTTTACGATTCATTTTTAGACCCTCCCTGTTTAGCCAAGACTAACAGATTCAAATTTTTGTTTGTTCCATATGCGATTAAGGTGCTTCATTTAAACAGGAAGAGGTAGAATTTTTTTTTTTTTTTAATTTTTATAACTTCCCAATGTGCTATTAATGTTGTGTATGTGTTTGTCTTGTATTGTGGTGTTATCATGCTGCAGAACAAATTGCCCCTACGGGGGACAATAAAGTTTTTTACAATTACAATTACAATTATCTTCTCGCCCTCATCCAGCTCTTTCAGGAGGTCGGCTTGGTAGGCCTGCAACACCACCATGGTGTGCAAGCAGGTGTCAGATTGACCTGCTGCCGTGTATACCTTTGCCCACCATCACTGAAGTGGTCCACAGCAGCTTGGAGGGCAATGCCGGAGCCTGTAGGGATGATGCCTTCCCGGGGGACAGATAGCTCGCAAGCATCTGTTAGACCCGGGGCATCACCCTGTAGCCATGATCACTCAGCCCCGCTACATTGGCATAATGACTGGAGTAGGGGTCGACCGATTATCGGCGTGGCCGATTATCGGCGTCGATATTAAGCATTTTTATTGTTATCGGCATCGGCCATTTTCAAAACCGATTTGCCGATAAAACCATTTAATTTTGAAATGCGCGATCTGCCACTGATCCAGCCACCTCAGTCAGAGCGCACCGCTCTGTGGCCTAGACTAAGCCCCGCCCATCGTCCATCTGATTTGTTGGGAGTCACGAGCCTGGCCAATCAATACGGCTGGCGCGGCTGGAAAATGTTCCGCTCTCACACCGAAAGCACAGGAACTGCTTCAGTGATCATCATCACGCATCAATAAGTTATCTCTCAAAGGTAAGAATGCAGTAAACGTTCCTGAAGTTGCAATAAATCACTACACTGAAGTTGCAAAACACCTAAATATAATCGATTTATGATGACAAGCCCCGTTCAGTTATTATACTGTGAATTCCCGGTCAATGTCCGTCATTGCAGTGATATGCTTTAACGGATCATCACATCAGTGCTGAGATAGTGAAACTAAAACCTACTTCTCTCACCATTCGGCCAACTTTTGCAGTGATGTTATTTTGAGGATCAAATTCACTCACGTCTGCTGCGGTTTTTTTTTTTTTGTGTGTTGTTCACATAGCTTCACTGAACAGCATCCGTTCCGTTAGGACTCTTAGTCAAAAAAATTGCGCATATTTGAAGAAATATTGCTTTATTCTAACATAATTGCAAAATAATTTATCATACAGATTCAGAATTACCATTATGCAATTTTGAAGAGCTGAAAGGGCATCAAGCGCGAGCTCTGACACCCTGACGCGACGTGAGCTCCCCATTCCTGATTTAGTTATCTCGCGGCCGCGCTCACTCATTTGACTAATAACCATAAGCCGGGCATGCGATTTGCGGGGGGGGATGGGGGGGATTTACCCCCTTCTGGTCTATGCATCCCTGCCTCTGCTGAATAACTTTTATCCCCGTTGGGGATAAAAACATCATGCAAACCCGCTCTGACGTCCAGATCTGAATCAAATGATTCGCGATACGCGATTCGATTGATTTACCGCTCCAAAATCCCTATTTTTGTAAAGTAATGTTTTATTTGATTTGGAGTTTTAAATAGCTCTGTTTTGTTCTTTGCTCGCTTTCTCGATGTAATTTGTTGTTTTGAATAACCGTGGATATTAAATCATTACAATTAATAGGCCTAACGTAGGCTTACAATGTTTTTATTAAACTGAGATCACACTAAATACAATTTCCGTCGTATTAAAAACATTTCATAAAATTTTTCAAAAAGCATCCCCCCCTCTGTTTATTTCACAAATCGCACCCTGCTAATAACCCTATGCTAAAAACGTAAATTGTCAATAATCTCACATTGCACGTTTCTGGATGACGCTGTCCTGTATACTTCCTAGTTTGTATCGCTGTGATAAACAGTCAAACAAACATTTTACACATCAAAAATAAAATAAAAACATTATTACAATATGGGTTGTGTGTGATTTTAATGCAATTCTGGGTTGCAAATAAAATGCTTTTTATACACACACACACACACACACACACATACATACATATATATATATATATATATATATATATATATATTAGAGAGAGAGAGAGAGAGAGAGAGAGAGAGAGAGATTAGATTACATTTATTTTCCATTATTTGTTCATTTGTCGCTGTTTAAATTTGCTTTACTTTGTTTATAGGATGCTGCTGATGGATGCAAGTTTTACTTAGTTTACAGAATGCTGCTGATGGATGCTCCCAGCACTTTTTATGTTTGTTGTTATTATTAATATTAATGTTGTTATTATAAACAGTTCTCAGAATTAAAGATGTGTAAAAATAATTTAAAGAGAGTCTTTGTCAGAGGCCTTTTTATTCTTAATTTTGACATTAATTTTCATTTTTACACTAGACACATATCGGTTCAAAATATCGGTTATCGGTCTCCTTGATCTGTAATAATCGGTATCGGCATCGGCCCTGAAAAATGCATATCGGTCGATCCCTAGACTGGAGGTGGGACTGAAGATATGGGCTAAGAAGGGTCTTGCCCACGACCATAACACCTCAGTGGACAGGCGGAGTGTCGAGCCCTCTTCCCTGGGGGAAGAAACCGTCAGGGCGGGCTTCCAATTCCAGAGAGTGGGAGATGGATCTGGTTGGTGAGGAAGAAAAAAGGGACTCGCCCATCTCCATTACCTCCACCAGATCCATCTCCCTGAGATGACTCTGTGTGCTTCGCTCCCAAACAGACTACTCACAGCCTGAAAGGCTGCCTGCTCTCATCTTTGGCATGACTTATAATAAGGGACAGACAACACTAAATAAGACTCACAAACGGATAGAGACTGACACACACACAGAGCACTTGCTGAATGACAGAAAGCTGCCACTGTATCCACAACTTGTGCTTTTAAGCTTCCTGGTCGCTACGTCACCCCGCCCGTGAAGTTTCACCCATCCATTGGACTGATTACACATGTGATTCAGAACGTGGTCACACTGAAGACATTCCCATAGTGTTGTGACACAGCTTGAGTTCCCGAAGGGGGCTATGGTTATAATAGTTAAACCATGGTAACCACAAATTAACCATGGTTTTGCTACACTAATCATAGTTTAACCATGGTATTTGTAGTAAAACTGTGGTTATTGGTATGGTAATATTTAAGCCAAAAAAAAAAAAAAAATGGTTATTGTTACTTTTTTTTTAATTAAATAAATGGTTGGTTTTTTTTAATCAGTTTATGACCAGCACATGACCAGCTAAGGACCAGTTTAAACCAGCTCAACCAGTAGCCATGCATCCAGCCATTTCTGGATTTTAAAAAATGCTTTGAGCACAAATATGAATTAATTTCACTTCAGTGTAATTGTCATTAAGCAAATGACTTCTCATTAAAATTCATTTCTTGTGCTTGCATACCTCCGCACACCCCCGATGATTCGCAGGCCCATTTTCTCTGTGACCATCTCCAGAATCCGCTCAAACTGGCCAATCACACGGCTGGGAATCAGCAACCTCACTGCTGGGTTCAGGACATCTCCATTTGCCACAACACTGAGACACAAACACACACACACACACACACACACACACACAACACACACCTTGTTGGCAGATTCTATTTACACTAACACTGCCCACCAATATGTGATCGGGATAGTCGACATTACAAAAGATTCATTTTAAACAACAGCTCCAGTGGCGTAGGTAAAGCACATGTCATAATCTATTTGACGTCATCGACTCGAGTTCAAATCCACCTATTGACAAACTTATGTACTCCCTTTTCAAATCTCATATCACATCGGAAAAATACATTTATTTTCAATAAAAATGAAGCAAATAATCAAAAAGTTGAAAATAAAGTATTGGGTAAGGTTAGGATAGGTGTAGGGAGGGCTGTACCAATAAGGTGGCATGCATTTACTAATTTAAATTAACTTTATAATTTACACTCAGTGCATTATTATTGCGTACTGTTTTATAGTGTACTGCAATTGTAAGGGAAACAGGTCAATTTAGCTCAAAGGGAATCATTTAAGATTTTAAAGGGAATTTGAACAGAATCACTGTTTTACGGCTGATCATTGAGATGGCCAGCGATTCATTGAGTGAGCTGTATAACATCAACTCTGCAATGCATATTAATATTCAAAGTATAGTGAAAACACTATTAATTAGCACAGTAACAGGATCGGCAGTTTAAGACATTAACTTGAAAGCACAAAACACAAGATACTTCTCTTTTCAATATGAATAAGGCTTTATTAGATAAATCTAATTCATATAATCTAATCTAACACATAAGCACACAAACTCACATTCACACAAGTTGCAGGAGGATAGAAAGTTGGGAAAGAATGGGTTTAAGAATGAAAATGTAAAATCCCAAGTTTACAGCAATACGTGAAATTGCATAGACATGAACAACCATCAATCACTAAATTAACTCTCGCATTGAGTTCCTATGAGGTTAAAATTATATTAGATACACCAGTTCAGCTTAGTCTGGAGGTACGTTACTTGCGTTGCCTGTGTAAAGGGGGTTCCTTTAGTTGTCCTTGAAAAGGGGGTTTCCTGAGGTTGCTGATTGCCCGGAAGTTCAGTAGTCGTTGAAGTGATGTCTTGGGAAGCCCGTGGTTGGGCGTTGGCTGACAATGCGGAGTTGTGGGCTGGTTGAAGTTTCAGACGGGCACGCGAGGTCAGACTCGGAGACACGGCATTACAAAACTTAACTCAGAACACGAAACTCTCAACGGAAAAGAAAAGAAACTAAAGTAAAAGAATAGAAGTAAAGTTTGACGAGCCTAGGTGGTGTTTCTTCTCATCATGGCTAAGTAGCAGCAGGCGTGCAGGCCGAAGCACGCTGGAACGGCGCTCAAAGAATGCTAAATGTAATGACAAAAAGAATGGCTAGAAGCTAAAACTACAAGCAAAAGCTAAAAACCAGCTAAAAGCAAAATTTGATGGTGTCCTGAGTATTTAAACTGGCCTTTTGGCCACACCTCAAATGTTGTCTTGACCAATTAGATATTGTCTTTGCTCGGGGTGTTGCAATGTTTGTCCTACCCATTCATAAATCAATGTTATCTTATCAATCACGTGGTCCGAATTTTCCCGCTCTTGCAGGGTATAATTTTGGACATGATTCCTATGATAAGAATATGATACATTTGACAAATAACTGATGGTCAGAAACGTTTCAGGCAGGAAGATTCGAACACACACATACTAAACATAAAAATGAATACTTAAGCTATTCAATAGTTATTAAAAAGACACACAATAAGTGATTAGAAACATGATAGTCAAATGTATGGGTTTCATAAATGATATGGAGTTAAGCAATGGACTGATATTCCTTTAGAAGTCTTTTTGTGTTCATCTGTAAAAGACAGTTTCTCTGCTTTTCTTTGACATAAGGATATTCTTTGAAGACCAGAGGTTAAAAGGTCCCCTTAGCAATTTCAGTCTGGTTCTGCTAGGTGGGGGGGAAGTCAATCCAACGATCTTGTTTACTCTTCTGGGTTTACATGTGATGGTCAGGCTGTGCATCTCTTTGACCATCAATCTTGATTACTTGCCCCAAATTTGACAAACTCCTTACCGAATTGAAATTGTCAATAATTGTTCTAATGATGTTAATGTTGAAAGCTGTTCTGTGAAAGAGTTGGTTGGTTAGTGGACTTGCTTCTGACTTGTTGCACTAGGAATTGATTTACAACATCCTGTTGCCTTTCTGAGGAATTCGGCTCCTCATGTTTCAACCATGGTCCTGATCGAATCTTTAATTTGTCTGGTTCGGGTCTGATACACTACACAATATTGAGGTGCAGATAATTGCCACTGTTTGCAATAAGAAGTATAAATAGCAGAAAATTGTTATTTTAACAAAGTTGAGGTGCAGATAATTGCCACTGTTTGCAATAAGAAGTATAAATAGCAGAAAATTGTTATTTTAACAAAGTCCAACTGAAACATAGATAATGTTTCTGTGATAACATTTTTAAAGACCAGATAACTTTGAACAAACATTCTGAAAAAAATGATTTGTTCATGATTGTGAAAGAACTTTGTCAGAATGTTAACCAAAGTTGAGAGAACAATCCATATTAACTTGGATTATACAAAGAAACAAAACGAAAGAATGAATATGGTACATCTGTGCATAAATACAGGAATAGTGCTGGTGCATTAACATCTTAAAGAATAGCTCAAGCCAAAATGAATATGCCATCAATATTTACTCCCAAACATCCAAATGATTTAACCATTTGTCAGTGTCTATTTCAAGCAAACAACGAGGGTAAACTACAACAAGAAAACATGTCAGATTAGTAGATGATAGTGTTGGATAATAATAACAGTTTCTCAGTTTTAATTGGTGTTCATTTGGATTAACTAATAATATAATATGGGAGAATAAACAGTGGCATAATTTTCATTTTTGAGTGAACTAATTGCTTAAAAGCAATTTTTAGAATCACAGAGAAATTTGATTACATCTGTGGCATTATTGCATGAAGTTATGAAGATAGTCAAGAAGAAGGTCAGGATTATAAAATAAATAAATAAACAGTACTTACAATATTGCACAGGGTTCTTTGATGGGCTTCAGGAATCTGGCAGATACAATCACACGGCTCCGAGGAACAGGTTTCAGCTACACACAGGAAAAAATAAGGGTTGAGGATCTGCAGAGGAGTAAAATCTAGCAAAAACTACAGCTGACAAACATCCAGTTCAATCAAAACATAAACGTGTAGTACACAAGACATTAACAGTTTTAATCTGCTCATGATAATCTGAATCCACCTTATAATAATATACTATATATAGGCGCTACTCAATAAATTAGAATGTCGTGGAAAAGTTCATTTATTTCAGTAATTCAACTCAAATTGTGAAACTCGTATTAAATGAATTCCATGCACACAGACTGAAGTAGTTGAATTCTTTGGTTCTTTTGATGATTTTGGCTCACATTTAACAAAAACCCACCAATTCACTATCTCAACAAATAAGAATACTTCATAAGACCAATGAAAAAAATAAATAAACAAGCAGCGAGGGTTGTCTTCAATGAGCCAAAAACAGCTCATGTTACTCCTCTCCTCATCAGGTTACACTGGCTACCAGTAGCCGCTCGCATCAAATTCAAGGTACTGATGCTTGCCTACAAAACGACCACTGGCACGGCGCCAACTTACCTAAACTCACTAGTTCAATCTTACGCACCCTCCAGAAGTCTGCGCTCTGCAAGTGAACGACGCCTTGTGGTGCCATCCCAAAGAGGTTCAAAATCACTCTCACTGACTTTTTCCTGGACTGCTCCCAGCTGGTGGAATGACCTCCCGATCTCAATTCGAACAGCTGAGTCTTTACTCATTTTCAAAAAACATCTAAAGACTCATCTTTTTCGCCTGCACTTAACCAACTAATACTAGTACTTACCTTTTTCTTTTTCTTGTCTATCATGTTCAAAAAAAAAAAAAAAAAAAAAAAAACCCTGGCTACGTGTTCTGTACTAGACTAACTGAGACTTGTCATAGCACTTGTATACCGTTGTTGTTCTCTCATTGATCTAATTTGTTTCTACTGTTCTCATTTGTAAGTCGCTTTGGATAAAAGCGTCTGCTAAATGATTAAATGTAAATGTAAAATGTAAACAAATAAAAAAAAATTTGTGAATTGTTGGCCTTCTGGAAAGTATGTTCATTTACTGTACATGTACTCAATACTTGGTAGGGGCTTCTTTTGCTTTAATTACTGCCTCAATTCGGCGTGGCATGGAGGTGATCAGTTTGTGACACTGCTGAGGTGGTATGGAAGCCCAGGATTCTTTGACAGTGGCCTTCAGCTCATCTGCAATTTTTGGTATGTTGTTTCTCATTTTCCTCTTGACAATACCCCATAGATTCTCTATGGGGTTAAGGTCTGGTGAGTTTGCTGGCCAGTCAAGCACACCAACACCATGGTCATTTAGCCAACTTATGGTGCTTTTGTCAGTGTTGGCAGGTGCCAAATCCTGCTGGAAAATGAAATCAGCATCTTGAAAAAGCTGGTCAGTAAAAGGAAGCATGAAGTGCTCCACAAATCTTGGTAAACGGGTGCAGTGACTTTGGTTTTCAAAAAACACATTGGACCAACACCAGCAGATGACACTGAACCCCAAATCATCACAGACTGTGAAAACGTAACACTAGACTTCAAGCAACTTGGGCTATAAGCTTCTCCACCCTTCCTCCAGACTCTAGGACCTTGCTTTCCAAATGAAATACAAAACTTGCTCTCATCTGAAAAGAGGACTTTGGATCACTGGGCAACAGTCCAGTTCTTCTTCTCCTTAGCCCAGGTAAGACGCCTCTGACATTGTCTGTGGTTCAGGAGTGGCTTAACAAGAGGAATACGACAACTGTAGCCAAATTCCGCGACACATCTGTGTGTGGTGGCTTTTGATGTCTTGACCCCGGCCTTAGTCCATTCCTTGTGAAGTTCACTCAAATTCTTGAATCAATTTTGCTTGACAATCCTCATAAGGATGCGGTTCTCTCGGTTGGTTGTGCACTTTTTCCTTCCACTCAACTTTCTGGTAACATGCTTGGATACAGCACTCTGTGAACAGTCAGCTTCTTTGGCAATGAATGTTTGGGGCTTACCCTCCTTGTGAAGGGTGTCAATGATTGTCTTCTGGACAACTGTGAGATCAGCAGTCTTCCCCATGATTGCGTAGCCTAGTGAACCAAACTGAGAGACCATTTTGAAGGCTCAGGAAACCTTTGCAGGTGTTTTGAGTTGATTAGTTGATTGGCATGTCACCATATTCTAATTTTGTTGAGATAGTGAATTGGTGGATTTTTGTTAAATGTGAGCTAAAACCATCACAATTAAAAGAACCAAAGACTTAAACTACTTCAGTCTGTGTGCACTGAATTTATTTAATACATGAGTTTCACAATTTGAGTTGAATTACTGAAATAAATGAACTTTTCCACGACATTCTAATTTATTGAGAAGCACCTGTACATAATATATACAGTCAGGTCTGAAAGTATTTGGATACTGACTGTATTTTAGTGCTTTTGCCTTTATACACCACTACAATGGATTTGAAATAAAACAATCAAGATGTGATTGAAGTGCAGACTTTAAGCTTTAATTCAAGGGGTTGAACAAAAATGCAACATAAAATGCTTAGGAATTAAGCAGTACTTTAATTAAGCAATGTTGTTTGTTTATGGGTCTTTCTGCCATTAGTTTTGTCTTCAGCGAGTGAAATGCTGCTCAATCGGGTTAAGATCAGGAGATTGACTTGGCCATTTCAGAATATTCCACTTTTTTACCTTCAAAAACTCCTGGATTGCTTTTGCTGTATGTTTTGGGTTATCGTCCATTTGTACTCTTCCCATCATTCTGGTACAGGTTGATCTTAATTTCAGTCATCCAAAGAATGATTTTCCAGAAGTGCTTTGGCTTTTTTAAGTGGTTTTTTTTTTTTTTTTTTGGTAAAGTCTAATCTGTCTTGTTTGTAGCTTGTGGTGAAGCCTCTGTGTTTGTTCTGGTGAAGTCTTCTCTTGATTGTAGACTTTGACAGAGACACGTCTGCCTCCTGGAGAGTGTTTTTCTTTAGGCTGGATGTTGTGAAAGGGTTTTTCTTCACCATGGAGAGGATTCTCCAATCATCCAGCACTGTTGTCCTCCATGGACGTACAGGCCCTTTTATGTTTCTGAGCAGTGTTTTTATCAGTATTATTTTTAGGGTTAATCTATTTTAAATGCACTAAATTGCAACTTCGTCCTCATAAATATGTAATTACAAAGACATGTAAATACATGACAGACATGTTTTAATGCATCATAGTTCCACCATCACTCTCCACCTCCAAATTCATGTATGCTGGTTTTGATATGCTTGTTCTGTTTCATTTATATCCACTGGGATTTATTCTTTCATTTACTCATTATTTGTTTATTTATAAAGCACATTTTAAAACATCCCTAGGTTGACCAAAGTGCTGTACAGAGCATCATGATCAATACATCAATTCAAACAAATTATAATCAATAAAATAATATACACAAAAATGAATAATTCATTAATTCTAAAAAGCCACAGTAAATAAGTGATTTTTAAGCTTTAATTTGAAAATAGAGAGAGATGACATAGTTTGGATTGATACTGGTAGGCTATTCCATAGTTTAGGGCCTGCTATCACAAAAGCTTGGTCTCCTCTATGTTTTAGCTTTGAACTGTGGACAGAAAGTAATCCAAGATCCCCAGACCCAAGTGGCTTATATGGATTTTGAGAATGTAGCATGACAGAAAGATAACCTGGTGCTAGACCATTTAATGATTTAAAAATGAGTTAAAATGGGAGTAAAGTGATCAAATTGTTGATTACCGGTCAACAGACTAGCTGCAGCATTCTGAACCATTGCTAGCTCTGTCTGTTCAGGGATGTTTACTACCAGCTCAGATTCCCAGAGGAAATAACCCATATGAGTCTCAGACCTGATATTGTGACCTGGTCGAAGATTACCAAGCAGGTGGTACCGTACTTATCGAGTTGACAGTACCTTGGTAAGAGAGAATAGAAGCACATGAGTGTAAGCTTAAGAATTATTAGGAATTGATTCTTGAGTGGCTACAGGAAGGATGGAAGAATTGGAATCTGCTGGTGCAGGTTAGGTGCAGGGGTTTCGCAGGGCAGTTCCTTTGGAGGACCCTTGGACTTCTTGGGATTGATGACCAGGCTAGGAAGCGGCTGGTCAAGTCACCTTTATTTACATAGCACTTTTAACAATGCAGATTGTGTCAAAGCAGCTTTACAGTATTAAATAGGAAAATAGTCAATAATGCAAAAGGACAATAATAAACACTCAATTTTCAATTAAAGACAGTAATGGCTCAGTTCAGTTCAAATGGTCTTAACTGGATAAAAAAAATAAATAAAATAAAATAAAAAAAAAATGAGTTTCAACAATAGCAATTAATATAAATGTAAACTTTATTACATGTTCATTTAAGTTGCAAATGATATTTTCAGAATCATTACATTCAGTCCGGACTTAAGTATATTATTTCCATAATAAGTACTCTTTTTGTAATGATCGATCAGAATCTTGTGGATCAATTTGCAGCTCTTTATTGAGTGAATCAATGTTAACAACAGGCAATGGTCAATCAATAGTGTTAGGAATATCAGAGGCAAGGCGGAGACAGAAACGATACCAGGCAGGAGTCGGGGCAACCAGCAAACAAAAGGAAGGCAGAGAAAACACTTAGAAATGTCAGCCAGGGCAAAACAAGACTTCACAGTGTGTGAGTGTGAACGCTGGTTAAAAAGGCCTGTGATGAGCAACACCTGTGCAGTCCGGGGTGAATGTTAATACTCAGGTGAGGGTCCCCTCCGGTGGCCATCGGAGAGAGCCACAGAGGTCTGATTCGTGACAGAGCCCCTCCCCTGCGAGCGGCTCCAGACGTGATCATGGCCTTCCAAGGGGACGAGGTGTGGGTCGATTCGGATGGGCTTGATGAAACTCAAGGGTGAGTGTGGGATCCAGGATATCATGGGCATTAACCCAGGAACTCTCCTCGGGGCCATATCCTTCCCAGTCGACCAGATACTGCAGCACTCATCCTCTGCGTCGGGAATCCAGAATCTCTCTGACTGAAACTGGGGTAATTTGCCTGAGGATTTTGAACGACCCCACATACCTGGGACTTAGTTTTTTGCTGTGTAGTCAAAGTCGCAGGTCCCTGGTGGACAGCCAGACCCATTGCCCAGGGATATATTCAGGTACCTTCCTTCTCCGACGATTGGCTTGTTCCCTGGTTCGATGCACTGCTCTTTTTAGATGGACATGAGATGTATTCCATGTGTTCTCACTTCTCCTTAACCAGTCGTTGACAGCAGGGAGTTCGGAGGGTTCTCCCGACCAGGGAAATAGAGGGGGCTGAAGCCGAGGACACACTGGAAAGGGGTGAGGCCAGTTGATGGCTTGCAGAGCGAGTTTTGTGCATACTCAGCCCATAACAGGAACCGACTCCAATCATTCTGATTCTGGTGGCAGTACAAGCGTGGGAACCTGGTGATCTCTTGATTGGGCCTTTCGACTTGGCCGTTGGATTGTGGATGGTAGCCGGAGGTGAGAATGATGTTGATGTTGAGTTGTTGGCAGAAAGCCTTCCAGACTCGAGAGGTGAACTGTGGGCCTCGGTCAGAAACTATATCCTCGGGAAGGCCATAGTGGTGAGAGGATTTGGACATGTTACAGACCTGGCATTGCTGAACAAATGTAATTGTATCCGGCGATAGGGATGGCCACCAGAAGCGTTCGGACACCAGCTGAATTGAAGCTGTAATCCTGGGGTGCCCTGAGCTGGGGAAGTCATGTACCAGATGCAACACACGTGGATGAAGATTGACTGGCACATAAGTTTGGTTGATGGTGGGGTTCAGTGGTTTGGTTTATTTGGCATTTGATTGTTTGGTTTATGTGGAAGTTTAGCATTGAACTGGTGCTACAATCAGAGTTGGTGGGATTACAGTTTCATCCGTTGGACCCTGGTTTGTATGTGACTTTGAAGTCGAAGCGGGAAAAGAAGAGTGAACATCGGGCTTGCCTTGGGTTAAATCGTTTGGGTGAGTGAATGAATTCCATGTTGCAGTGATCGGTGAGTACCAGGAAAGGTATTTTAGCGCCCTCTAGCCAATGCCTCCATTCTTCAAAGGCCGCCTTCATTGCCAGCAATTCTTGATCACCCACGTCATAATTGCTTTTGGCCGCATTCAGTTTGCGTGAATAGGCACAGGGGAATAGCTTCGGAGGATTGCACTGACGTTGTTACAAGATGGCTCCAATACCCGTGTTGGATGCATCAACCTCTACCGTGAATTCGAGATCGGGATCTAGATGAAGGATGGGTGCTGTGGTGAAGCGCTCCTTGAGTTGTTGGAAAGCAATCTGAGCTGCTGGTGAACAGTCTAAGCGTTGTCTCCCTCCCCTGAGCAGCGAGGTAAGTGGAGCCGCTATGGTGCTGAAGTTCCATATAAAGCATCTGTAGAAGTTAGCAAAGCCCAGAAAACGTTGCAGTTCCTTTACAGTCCTTGGTTGTGACCAATCTAATACGGACAGAACTTTTTTGTCATCCATTGCGGCGCCCTCAGCACTGATGATGTAGACCAGGAAGGACACTTGCGTCTGATGAAACTCGCATTTCTCTCTTTGCATACAACTGATGGTCTATTAGACTTTGTACAGACTGTGGTATCGTTTTCACATGCGTCTCCAGGGAATCCGAGTAGATGAGGATGTCATCAATGTAGACAATGACCCAGCGATTGAGCACATCACGGAACACGTCGTTAATGTAAGCTTGGAAAACAGACGGACTGTTGGAAAGCCCGAACGGCATAACCAAATATTCAGATTGTAGGCACTGCGGAGATCAAGCTTGGTAAAATATCTGGCAGAGCGCAGTTGCTCCAGAACAGATGGAACCAGTGGCAGGGGATAACGAAACTTAACTGTGACATCATTCAGACTTTGGTAATCAATGCATGGCCATAAACCTCTATCCTTCTTTTTTACTAAGAAAAACTCTGCTGAGGCTGGAGAGGTGGACAGTCTAATGAAACCTTTAGCCAGTTCCTCCTTGATGTATGCCCTCATTGCCTCAGACTCTGGTTGAGATGGGGGAAACACTTTACCTTTCGTAGGCATTGCTCCAGGAAGCAGATCGATTGCGCAATCACTGGACTGATGTGGTAGAAGTTGAGAAGCTTTTGACCTGCTGAATGCTTCCGTGAGATTTTGATATTCAATCGGGAGATCTGATCCGGTTGTAACTTCCGACTGAGGAGAGTGAGTGGAGGTTATGACACCTGGTTGACACTGCAGGCATTCCTTTTGATAGGGTTCTGACCATTGTCGAATCTGTTTAGTGGTCCAGGTAAACCAGGGGTTGTGTCTCTCCAGCCAGGGTAGTCCAAGGATAACTGGGTTCTGTGGTGAGTCGATGGCGAAGAGACTTATGAGTTCCGTGTGGAGGGAGCCAGTCCTTAGTGTGAGTTCTTGGGTTCCGAATTTGAGCAGTCCTGTGCCCAGTGGGTGTCCATCCAACGCTGCCACAGCCAGTCGGGATTCACATGGAAGAAGAGAAAGGTTTTGAGCACTGGCAAACTGATCAATAAAATTTCCCGCCGACCCAGAGTCTATCAAAGCCCTTGTCTCAACCGTGACATCGGTAATGGTTAAAGACATGGGCACCTCAAGAGTATATGGACTAGAACTCGCCATGGTGGTATCTTTGGAGGTAGTTCTAGTAGGGCAGCTGGCTCTCAGATGACCTGGCAACCCGCAGTAAAGGCATAGATGGTTCCTCATCCTTCACTCTCCCTCCTCCGACGATAGAGGATTGACTCCGATGTGCATGGGTTCAGGGTCTGGCATGGCTATGGAGGTGGGTGATAGAGCACGTGAATGTTGTGAGGAGCGTTGTGAGGTTGTCGAGGCGGATTGAGAGATTGATGAACTGTTCCAGGGTCTTTCCCTCATCGTGGCAGGCCAGTTCTGACTGTAACTCAGCGGATAAGCCCTTGCGGTAAAACATCTTCAGGGGGCCGGTATCCCAACCATTTTGGGCTGCGAGCGTGTGGAAAGTGAGAGAGTAATGCGCTTCAGTATCTCTGCCTTAACAAAGTGCAAGCAACTGTTCGCCTGCCTCTTTGCTGCAGGCCGAGTGCTCAAATACCTCTCAAAACTGACGAAGGAATTCGTTGAAGGAAGGAAATGACAAGCTTCCGCCCTCCCATATGGCCATAGCCCAGTCCAACGCCCTTCCAGTCAGCAGGGAACAGATGAAAGCCACGCGACTGTTGTATGTGGGATATAACAATGGTTGTTGATCCATAAACAGAGAACATTGTAAGAGGAAGCCTCTACACTTATCTGGAGTGCCTGAAAATCACTCTGGTAAGGAGAGCCGAGGGTTAGCAGTGTGAGGGATTGCTGATGCGTTAGTTGATCTAGGCTCGGGCGTAGATGGGTTCGGTGGCGGCGTGACCAGTTGCATGGATTGCAACGTTCTCACCAGTTCCGTGAGGCATTGCAGTTGCTGTTGTTGAGATGCTAATAGGTTAGCTTGGGCTGGATCAAACCTCGGAGGATAGTTGATAGACCACTGCTGGATCTGAGGTTGGCGAAGTCTTCTGTAATGATCAGTCGGAAGCTTGTGGATCCATTTGCAGCTCTTTATTGAGTGAATCAAGGTTAACAACAGGCAATGGTCAATCAATAGTGTTAGGAATATCAGAGGCAAGTCGGAAACAGAAACGATACCAGACAGGAGTCGGGGCAACCAGCAAACAATCAGAGTTCCAGGTAACAAGATCACAAGGGTAGGCGACAGAGAATCAGAATAGTCAAACAGTCCAGGGTCATACACGGAATACACTCAGAAAGGCAGGGAAAATGCTTAGAAATGTCAGCCGGGACAAGACAAGACTTCACAGTGTGTGTGAGTGTGAATGCTGGTTAAATAGGCCCGTGATGAGCAACACCTGTGCCGGTAATCAGTCCAGTATGGGATTATGGGATTGAATGAGTCCGGGGTGAATGTTAATACTCAGGTGAGGGTGCCCTCTGGTGACCATTGGAGAGAGCCACAGAGGTCTGATTCGTGACACTTTTTAAAAGCATGCTAAAGTGTACTTCAATTTCAAAAGTGACATACAGTATACTAACAAGTTTCACATGGTGCTTAAAATAAAAATTACTAAGTCTATGACCCAAATCTCAAGTATCATTGTTAAAAATTCTGCATAGAGTAAAAATATTAATTAATTGTTCAGCTTTGCAAATCTCTTGTCAACAGTTTTTTTTTTTTTAATAACAATTAATACATTTATTTTCAACAAATCAATAAATATGAAACTGCATTCCAGTCAGCAGAAAACACGCCTTGAGACATGAAATGTGAGCTCAGCTCTGTTGCTCTCAGGGTCAGACGTGAGTTTGATTAACCAGTGTGTTTAAGCGAGGGCACTGCTCAGTTCAGCCCAAACACAGACACACAGCTGCTCTCATCTAGTCTTTCAGTGTCTCTCGGGCCCCTGCCATATCCCCTGGTAACCCCACGGGACGCCTGTATAAAGAGCGGAAGGACAGCGTGTCTTTGGGATGCTGCCAAACCAAAGTGGCCGCTCTAATTGAGACAATCAGGAGCCAGTGGGAACAAAGTGTGGCCCTCGTCGATAAATAAAAGAACCTGTTCAGTCTTGCCTAATGATGATTAGGACATTTTTTCACCAATTACCATGGCAACAGCCCTTTAGTTCAACACAATAATAAAGTGGGATCTGAGCAGGTATGACGATACTCTCTTTCTTTGCCAAAGAGAGTTCATTAAATTTTAAGACTGTCGTAAAAAAAAAAAGTCCCTGTTCTTTCTTTCTTTCTTTCTTTCTTTCTTTCTTTCTTTTCATTCCTCTCTGCTTTAACTAGTCTTGAGTTCTGCAGGAGTATATGAAGTGCCAATCAGATGGTCTCCGGAGGCTTTGTTTGCACTTTGGGTTGGAGCCATTGACTTAATATGCATCCAAGAAGGTGGATAATAATTCACAGGTTAATAATTAATTGCCAAATGAGCCAACATCAAAGTGATTCTTTCCAGACGACAACGCAGACGGTGTGTCTAAACATGACACCTCGCTCAGGTAGTATTTCTTGTATGTTAAAGCATGTGCAATATGCTGAAGTAGCACACTAATGCTCCAGGATAACTTTGGTGTTAAAAACATGCTCTTAAATTACTGGCTGTTTGCCAGTGTCTAAACCTCCTGTGGTTAACTGTCAGCCTTCAGTGCTCTGGTTCAGAGCCCTGAGGGACATGTGGATGAACATATACACCCGACTGACTCCATTAACCTCCAAACTAGTGCAGTGATTGACTGCTAAATTCAGTGTTTGTGATGTTCTTAGTTAATGTGATTAACAGTGTTTTATACATGAGTTGAGCTTGCATTAGTTATACTGCATACACACATACACAGATTTTAGACTTAAATAAATATTTGTTCTTACCACTCCATTGGGCTGAAGCGTTTTTTTCTTCCTGGTTCCTATCTGTAAATAACTAGAAAGTGAGCTGAATTACTTCTTTTTTTTTTTCTTTACAATGCAAAATTTTTGAAGATATTTGTGAAGTGGTCATAAAACAGTAACGGTGCTAGTCAAACGTTTCACTAAATTTAGTTCAAATTTATGTTTCTTCTAAAAATTAACACTTAAAGCAAGAGTTCAACAAAAAATTAAAATGTCTTGAGAAAGTCCTCATTCTCAGGCCATCCAAGATATAGATGAGTTTGTTTCTTCATCAGGTTAGTAGAAATGTACAGTAACACTGCATCAGTGTCTCATCAATAGATGCTCTGCAGTGAATGGGTGCCATCAGAATGACAGTCCAAACAGCTGATAAAAACATCACAATAATCCACAAGTAATCCACATTTTTCAGTTATATATTTTTACATCTGGAGAAGACAAAAGCTGAAACACATCCAGCATTAAGACGTGTTTAACTCAAATACGAGTCCATAATCCATAATAACGTTTCCTCCAGTGAAAAAGTGCATCTCCTGCCGTCTCTCACAACAAAATCCAGCTGCATATTTGTTTAGAGCTGTATTGGACTGTTTTGGCTTGTAAATGGTGCTTGATGTATGCAGATTTCTTTCCTGATTCAGACCTGAACACTTTTTCACTGGAGGAAACATTATTATGGATTATATATATTATGAGTTTTAATGTCTTTATGATGGATTTGATTCACACAAACACAAGATGTTAAGTGGTTGTGTGGATTACTTGTGGATTATTGTGATGTTGTTTTTTTGTTTTTTTTTAATCAGCTGTTTGGACTCTCATTCTGATGTCACCCATTTACTGCAGAGCATCCATTGATGAGACACTGATGCAATAATACATTTCTACAAATCTGATGAAAAAAACAAACTCATCCTAATCTTGGATTACCTGAGGGTGAGAACATTTTTAGCAAATTTTAATTTGTGGGTGAACTATTTTAAGTTTGTAAAATTAGTTATCTACATTTGTATGTACACTTGCACATGAATTTCTTTACAAAACTAACATTTACAAACATTTTTTGAAGTTGAATCAGATCGTGAAGGAAAAGCATCATCATGTGTCCACAATACATGCACTCTAAGAAAAAGTTCATTATAATACATAAGTACATTGTCCGTAAAATGTAAGTCTGTAACACCATGTTAATTTGAAGGACTTTTTGTATTGATATTTCAGAGGTGTTTTCCCCATATTTTAAAATATGCCCTGTATTGTGTTGTTTCTTAAATTAAAGGAATTGTCTGTAAACTAAATGGAAAAGGTGGTAATTTTCTGCCAGGACATTATCTATCTTTCTAGAGATATATAAAGGTGTTTTTTTTTTGTTTTTTTTTACACTGTGGAAACTCTGAAAAAAAAAACTCTAGACGCACCTCATCAGTGTTGGGGGGTAACACATTACATGCAATGCCAGTTACATAACCAGATTACTTTTTTTCAAGTAACTAGTAAAGGAACACTTTACTTATAAATTTAGAAGGAAATATCTGAGTTACTTTTTCAAATAAGTATCTCCAGTTACTTTGTTTCTCATGTACTGACTGACAGCTCTGGTGTTGCCATGCTGAGAGTATTCAGGAGTACTGAAAGTACAGAGACGTGTGAACATGTTACTGTAGTTCTAGACTATTTGTATGATTAAAGTCAGAGCTGATTCTGATGAGGATTCATTTGTGCCACGTTTTGATCACTACACGATTCCCAACTTTCATTTGCTTTATTTCAGGTTTTGTGAATTTCCTATCATTATAGGACATGAAAAACAAAAATGTGTATGTAAAAGTTTGATAGAACGATAGAACGATAGAACGATAGATAGATGGATGGATGGATGGATGGAGGTGTCTTACTCTATCTTCTTGAACCTCTCTCGTCCAGCAGCCACGTACTGCTCTCCGCTCCGCAGGTGCTCCAGGGACTGGACCCGGTGTCCGGCTTTGGGCGTGTAGATGTTGCGGACCGCGCCGAACGAAGCCCTCACGCCGCCAGTCACCTCCCGCAGCAGCGTGTCGAAGGTCGAAACCCGCTTCGAGTTAATCACCAAACGCCTGGGCTCGTAATACGGATCCCCATTGCGATAGAAATAGATATTTTTCACTTCAGGTTGAGACAGAAAGTTTGGCTTCTCCGTACTCATGGCCAGGAGAGGTGAAGCTAGCGATGGAGCGCAGCGCGGTTAGATCTCCAGAGCAGAGCAGCGCATATGATCCTCATGGTCCAAACGACACAGACACACGTTTGATTCACAAATCAACATGATTTTAAGCCAAACAAATGTAGACAAGGTGGATTTTGAGAAAAATAAAACTTTCCAGTGGGATACGTTCATGTCATGATGATTAAGAGAAAGATGCAGCGAACTGAAAGCAATGATCATGGGAACTCTTGTGTTCCTCGAGCGGTTTCTATAGAGACATTACAATCTTAAAGCCGCTTATACCACACTACACCAACTCCAGAGACTCCGTGTATGGCAAGCTGCTTTAACATTAAGCCTTTACCCAGCAACAATTTTTTGGTTCACAGAACTACTCTTTTTTGTTTGTTTTTTTTTTTTTTTTTTTTTTTTTTTTTTTTTATATAACGTTATTTAACGTTCCCTTAATGTTATTTTAACATTTCTCTAACCTCTTTACTCTGATATGATCACCCCATTGTATGTCTGTAATCATCCAGCTCACTCGTGACCATATTATATATATATATATATATATATATATATATATATATATATATATATATATATATATATATATATATATATATATAATGCCTTTAGGGCAAGTTCTATATTTTTCATTGGTTCAAGATAAAAAATATAGATGTGAATCATTACCCTATTTTTTTTTTTTTTTTTTAATTGAATGAATGAAACATTTTTTTCATACAGTTTAGGCATCCATACAGATCATTTCCATGCCACTTATACTGTGTATAGTTAGTCATGATTAAACAATTTTAAACAATATTACCTGACTCATCTGGCAGGATAATTGGCACCAAAATGGAGGGCCTTGCAAATCTCATCTCCTCCAGTGCTATTCTCCTCTCTTCCAAAGCCAGCTTGGCCTTCTTGAGTTCAATGTCTTCTAAAAGTTGTTGCTCATCTCATTGGCCTCTTTAAGAGATTGTCTAATGTCTTTTAGAACATTTAGTTTCTCTTGCTTCAGCTGCACTAAGTCTGGAGACATTCTCAAATCACTGAGGTGTGGTGGCTGTAGCCTGAACAATTGAATATGGAGGCTTGGGCATGGATGGACCGTTGGGAAAACTGGGAGATGGTAAGTGTCTGCCAATAAAGGTGAACCTAATTGATCTTGTGAGCATGATGGACCTGACTCAGGCTCAGGTTGACACAACCCTATTCCTCCATGGAGGTCAATACCACCACAAATCCCATCTGAGGCAGGTGTTCCAAAGATTGACTTTTCTTCTTCTGCTGTAAGAAGGGGGGCATCATTAGGCCCACCACCTGTTTTATTAATTGTTGTCCTCTGCAGTGCCCTTTTTCTTTTAGCAAGGCTTCAATTGTCCTACCACGTCTTCATGACCTCCTTCCCTGATCTTTTAATGCCTCTTGCAGTTAGTTTTGTAGCAATATCGTCCCAGGTTTTTAGTTTTTCTTTATTTGTAAGAGTGCCCTTAAACCTGCTGAAAATTAAGTTTTTTTTTTTATTTATTTTTTTTTTTTTTAGCTCCACCTCCTCTAAAATAACAATAACATTTTTTTGTTTGTTTGATTCAGCCATTTTGTCTCCACCTCTAGGTTTGTGCTTATATAGATTTTTCTCCTAGTAGCAAATGCACATCAGGTGAAGATAATTAGGCTAGACATTTCAAAATATAAATGTAAGAGCCATAAGTTATTTATTTATATAGATGTGAAATAAGTAACTGTGTGGATAAAGTAATGAATAAATAATTCTGCTTAAATAATTAAGGTTTCATATAAATATCGAAAATGATGCTGATGTCATTTCCTGCAAGGACCATTAGAATTTGTGTTATGCAAGATTGGAGTGATACAGTGTTTCGACTGTGCAACATTTCCAGTTTATTTTTGTTTTTAAACTTGCTCAAGAAGAAATTACTGGACTTTTTGTGGTAGTAAAAGTAGAAGAAGTAGAAGAAGCAACGGAAATCAGAAATTAAATGGATTGTTATAACAACAAGCATGTGCAATGATGAGCCATTCTACAATGTGACATTTCAGTACTTGACATATGGACAGCGACTCTTAAGTAGCACTTTAAAGCACATCTACATGCAATCGTTTTAAGTGCATTTTTGTGAAACGCACGTGAAACAAAAAAAACATTCATTAAATGACTCATAGAAAATGCTCTTAAGCCCTAAGATCAAGAAATGCAGCCCAGATCATTAGTTTATTTCAATTTTAAAAATGCATTTCTAAAATACAGAAAGTTAAATTTCAATACACATTCTTTTATGAACTGTTCATTGAGAGGTTCTTTGGGGACCCAAATAATGGTTCTTCTATGAAAGGGTAGACACAAGTCAGACATAGCCAGAGTTTAGGGCCTGTGTACACTTGGTCACTTCATGCATTTTTTCTGATCGGATATCTATCTTATTTGTTAAACGTTTCCATTTACACCTGGCCACACAAATGTATCTTTGCAAAACGGATATATGTCTGACATTCAATTCCTGTACTATATGCAAATTTAACAGAGTTCACATCAATGAAAGCAACAGATGAGCACTGCATTTTATTCATTATCAGAGTGCAGCATTGGGATAGTCTAGCCTGGGGAGTGGAGGAACATGCATATGAGAATTCATGAGTGCTAAAGGACCTGTGGAACTGATTTTTCTGTGGTCACTGTTGTTGGCCGGGCAGAAAAGCCAGCGAACAAGGAAGTGTGTGTGGCTGTAGTTTTATCCCTTCTGGTATTTCCTGCGCCCTCTGGATTAGCGTGCTGTAAATGTTTGCGTTGGAGATGAAAAAAAAAAAAAAATTCTGTCACCCTTTAATCGTCCCCATGTTGTTTCTCCAACTTGTGTAGCCTTTATTCCTTCACTGAAAAAAAATGCTAACCTAAAATAGTACAATCTATTCAACATATTATTCAACATCACTGAACCTATATACAACCACTCATACAAAAAAACCCCCTCATGATTATTGGTTAATTTGTGTAGAAGTAGCTGATAGTAAACAGCTATTTCACATCCTTACTGTGTAATTGACGTGACGTGACATGACATACAGCCAAGTATGGTGACCCATACTAAGAATTTGTGCTCTGCATTTAACCCATTCAAAGTGCACACACACAGCAGTGAACACACACACACCGTGAACACACACCCGGAGCAGTGGGCAGCCATTTATGTATGTCTGCACTATGTTTGTCTGCATGTATGTCTATCATGTATGTTTACACTATGTCTATACTTTCTTCTGCACTGGAAGTTCCTGTGCACTATGTTTGTCTGCATGTATGTCTATCATGTATGTTTACACTATGTCTATACTTTCTTCTGCACTAATAATTGGAGGTTATCATGTATGTTTACACTATGTCTTTTTTTTATTCTGTAATGGTAGTTGCTTCTGCTTAATGGTATATATATGTATGTTGGATATCACCTCTTCTACATATGAAAATGCTGTGTGCTGAGATGCACTAATTAACCACATTTTCAAGGCTGCTTTCCCTTGCCACTAATTTTGTAAATGGTCAAGGCATTTAATTAGCAGGTTGTTATGCGACGCACCAAACAAACATGTTTTTTGTTCCAAGATATAACTAGGTTTGAGCAACAGAGGGGCTCTACTTGCACATTAACTCCTTGGTGTCCAATTAGATTGAATGAAGACTATTGGGTGATGCATACATTTTCATTCAACAGGGGACATACATGAATGCCTGGATGGAAAGCACTAAAAAGGTAATTTCTGATGGTGAATAAAATCACATTTAATGGAAAATACTCAGCATGGCAAGTCTAGTAATATCTAAACTTGAGTACTAGTACCAGTAAATAATCCAAAAGTGAGTAGTATATTTGACCAGGAATTACACTGTAAGTACTTATTCTTCTAACAAAATAAACCAGCATTTAAAAGACTGGTTTGCTAGTCTTAGTTGGTCCTCCAGTCTGACCGAGTTAGTCTGTTAGCTGGTTTTAAAGAGTTTGCGTCTGACCACTTTCATCTTGTCAGGCTGGGAGATTTTTATTTATTTATTTATTTATTATTTTATTTATTTTTTTGCATTAGTACACATACTTGTTATTTTGTTTATTTTTTTGAATTATTGCACATACTAGTACTCAAGTCCAGACAAAACAACACTGGCACTCAACTTCGTCTCAAGAATATAATATAATATAATATAATATAATATAATGTGTGCAGATCTTTTGTTTTGTAGTTTTGTACCATTTGGAGGGGATTAATAACTTTGGCAGGTAAGTCACTATATAAGGAGTTATAGTTATCCAATCTGGAGGTTGTAAAAGCATGGATAATAGTTTCAGCATCTCCAAAATTAAGTAAGGGATGTATACGAACAATATTCCGCAATTGGTAAAAGCATGATTCAACAATCTGACCAAAATGAGTCAAACAACACTCCAAAACTTTGCACAGTTGTTGAGGGCCTAATCTGGACACCATCGATATCTATGAAGATGTCATGCTGGGAAGAGCTCTGTGATTTAGGGCCAACCAGCAGGATTTCAGTTTTGTCTGCATTTAGTTGTAAAAAGTTATCTGACATCCAGGTTTTAAGTTCTTGAAGACAGGAAACAATAGAAAGGGGTGGACAAACTGAGTTGGGCTAAACCGTAAAATAGATCTGAATATCATCAGCGTAGCTATGAAAATTGAGACCATGACGTTGGATGATCTGACCCAGTGGCAGTATGTAAATGAGAAATAGAAGTGGACCAAGTACAGAACCTTGGGGGACACCACGGGAAATAGTGACTGTGCGAGGTCTATTCTTATCTATCCTAACGAACTGCTGTCCATCCAATTGATATGAAGTTAGCCACTGAAGAGCAGCACCACTGATACCTATAGCAGATAGTTGAGAAAGAAGAACAGAGTTGTAAAACAGTATCAAAGGCTGCACTCAGGTCAAGGAGAACCAGGAACCTGGGCACCTGAATCAGAAAACAGGAGGAGATAATTAACTTTAATTATCTTAATTATAACTTTTTTACTTTTAAAAGTGCTGTTTCTGTGCTGTGAGAGGGACGGAAACCAGATTGAAACTGCTCATAAAGATTATGTTTCTCTAAATGAGACTGCAGTTGGGTTGCAACTACCTTCTCAAGTATTTTAGCAACAAATGGGAGTTTTGATATTGGTCTAAAATTGTTCAGGTCTGTGTTATCAAGACCAGGTTTCTTAAGGATTGGGGTGATGGCAGCTACTTTTAGGTCTAGTGGAACATAATTAGTGGCAAGGGATCCGTTTATAATATGAGTAATAGGCTGAATGAGTGCAGGCAAAAGGATTTTGAGTAAATATGTTGGAATAGGATCAAGTGTGCTGGAGGCAGAGTTAGATTTGATAATCAGTTGTTCGACCGCAGATATATTTGTGGGTAAGTAAGTGTTGAGTGTGTGACCTATCAGACATGTATAAAGCTGGGGAGAGACAGATGGAGAAAATCTTTCACAAAGATCAACAGAGCCATTAATAGCTACGGACGATGGTTTAACAAGTTTGTTGATCTCAGAGAAAAGAGCTTTAGGTTTGCACTTGGCTTTATTAATGACAGTAGAGCGTGCAATGTTAAGTACTTTATATTTCACTACTGAATTTGAGAAAGCAATAGCATGCACTACAAGGGTGGATTTTTTATAAAGTCGTTCAAGACGCCTACATTCAGCTTTCATTACTCTTATTTCAGGGGTGAACCAAGGAGAGGAGTGAGCAGAAAGGACAGTTCTAGTTTTTAGTCCAGCAAGGTCATCCAAAACATTACAAACAGATTCATTATAGGTTGAGAGTATCTCATCAGGGCTCAGTAGGTTGAGTGCGGAAGAGAGAGGGGAGGCAGCAATAGCAACAGAAAAATTGTCAGTGGTTACAGATTTCAGGTTACGGTAAGTTATAGTAGTTTTAATTTTTTGTTTTACAAGGGGGAGAGGAAAACCAAAGACAATAAGTTTATGATCAGAGATGCCCAATTCAAGACCCCAAGCACCAACATTGTCAATACAAACAGTGCAAAGCAAATCAAGAGTATGAGAATGTGAATGTGTGGGAAAATCAATATGCTGTGATACATCAAAATAATCCAAAACAGATAAAAAGTATTTTGCAGTATTACAATCTGAATCAACATGTATGTTAAAGTCACCTAGCACTATGTATCTGTCCTTCTGGGCACAGATGAGAGTAAGAAGTTCAGTCAACTCAGAGAGAAAATTTGCATTATATTTAGGGGTCTATAAATCAGCAGAATCAGAAGTGGAGCAGGACCAGCAAGTTTAAATGATAGACATTCAAAACTTGAAACTTCAAGAACATCATATTTGTTAATTTTATAATTGTTCTTAAATACCACAGCCAAACCACCACCTCTGCCACTGAGACGAGGTTTTGTCAGATAAATGAATCCAGAAGGGGTTAGTAGATTAAGTTCAATGAAGTCATCAGACATTTGCCAGGTTTCAGTTAGAAATAGTAAATCCAGATTTCTCTCAGTTATAATGTCACTCAGCAGTGTACCCTTGCCAGTCAAGGAATGAGTGGTCAAAAGGGAACAGTTGTGTCTGTGGGGCACATGCGCTGCACACCTTGGCGAATGAGAAATATCTCTTGTTAAAGGTATGAGAGTAAGGACGCGATGGAGAGTCACATCATAACTGTGGTAATGCTTAAATCTGTGTGTCCAGACCACAGGTATTGAAGAAAGAGGGTTGCAGTCATACATCCACTGACGCTTTGCAGACCGATGGATGTAATGTGGACGACGAACAATTCCGAGGGTTTTACACCATTCATATGTAGATATATCCAGACAGGAGTGACAGTTAAGGTTATGCAGCTGCGATGAGATATAACAAAGATCCATGCTATCAATGAGAAACAGAACAAGCCCGGATATGACTAGAGCCAGCGGTCTCAAAGCCAAAAAGTTATTAATAGCAAAAGACATATATTTGCCCAGTTTAAAACAGCACTCACAGAAAAATGGTACAGCCATACAAGACGATAACCATGGTAGCCAGACCCAGTTATGTATGATCTGCAAAACCATATAAGACACAACTCGCTAAACAAGTGGAAAACTTGCGGTGTGGGACCTATGGATAGGCAAGGGCAGAGGGCTCGCAGGAAAACGGTAAAGTGGGGCACACCTCTCGACATTAGCCAAGCCCGGATAGGCAGGACCACAAAGACACACTACTCAGTGGGAAAGAGGAAACTTTACTCACCGTGTGTGCAGAGTGGTAAAGCAAACATGGGCAGAGGGCTCGCGGGGATTTCAAAAAGTGAGATGCTGAACAGAAGTTAGCCAAGCAGTCCCAAAAAATGTCAAAAACAGCAGTCCAGCAGCATAACAGTTCAAATGCTCCAATACGGCTTTTATTTGGGAGTTCAGACTAATATATATATAGCAGCCTATTTCTGCCACTGATGCAAAATTTAATCCTTCAGTAAACCCTGAAAGCGCCCGCAATACACCTCCGGTAAACCCCGCAAAGTGTACTTGCTACGCAGAATTATCCACACTGTCGGTAAACCCCTTCAGTGAACAACACATTTAATGCCGCAGATCGCCGTTCTCAAACACAGAGCGCGCGCTCATTCCTCACACACGGTTAAACCACCGTACCGCCCCAAATTCGTTCTCTTGCTGCAGTCAAGAAAAATGAACGAAATGGGTCCGCAGATATAGCTCTTAGACTCGGCAGGTTTGCACAACAGAAGCCCATAAAGAGAAAGATGAGCAACTCACCTCTCTTTATCTTTCCTTGCGATGCATCAAATATACTTCAAGGATCGATCAGTATCCCAGCGGTGCCTCCATTAACTGATGCAAAATTTAATCCAATTTAGACGGTCAAGGTGTAATAATATGTAAATTTATTAAAAAGAATATAGAGAACAGAAACCACAAATCATAACTTGGAAATAAAGTTCTGGATAATAGTAACAACCTTCAAATATAGAAAATGTAAATCCAATGTTAGTACATTTTTAATAACAATCCATTTATGATGGACTGAACCCAACCAGTATTAATCAAAACATTAATAAAATTGTAAATAAAACATAAACAATTATCCTGTTCGAATCAAAAGTACCAAAATATTAGTATTAAAATATTAAAATATTAAAGTATCAGAGTATCAAAGTATCTGAATTTCAAGGTATCTGAATTTGAATAAAAACCTGTAAGATCTCTAAGTCTGAGTCTAAGAGTTGTCGAGTGAAGCCAAAGAAGAGGAAGTGAGCTGAAAAGATAGAGAGACCAGAGTCTCAGAAAGTCAAACCCCATTCTATTTTGCAGAGTCTATCTTATATACTGTTGTTCTAGACATAAGTCGTCATCTGGCTATCACTAATAACACCTAACCTTTAAAAATAGTCTAGTCAATGTCTCGATTTTGGACTTCTTCCTCTTTTAGATTCAGTGTATCATACTGATAATTCTAAGAAATATTGATACAAAAGAACAATACGTGCAGTTCAACTTCATATGCAAAACAGACTCAGCTGACTACGCAGATAGAAATACTGTGAAATTACATATGAAATATACCATAAAGTTTACCAAAAACATTTTTGAATATAAAAATGAAACCTGTTACTATATATATATGAGACAGATCCTTACCATGAAATATTTATTTTTAACTTTTGAAATTAAACCTATCATTATGAATAGAACACATTCTGAGTATGTTACTTCTCAGAATCTCTCAACAACACTTGGGTTTAATTTAAATACGTGGACTTCTTCTCAGAATCTCTATCACCATGTGGATTTCTTAGAATCTCCACACACCAGCCACATAATAAAAATACACATTTTAATATAATATATTGTGCAACATGAAAATGTTCTATTCTAATTGTAGTTAGGACTCAATGTATTTTGCAGATCCTGGGGAACAAACCACAAACTTGAATCAATAAAAATTGTTTAAATACAATGTTTTGATTTTTGTTAAACCACTCAAAGCCTAAAGCTCCATGGAATACAACAGCAGGAGTATTCTTATTATAAGTGTTTCAAATGTAAATGGCTACTGTAGTACTTTTCAAAAATAAACACGCAAGCCCTATATGTTTTATTACAGCTTGAGTCTTGAGGTTGTGTGTGGCTATTTACAATTAAATGTATATATTATTAGGGCCTATCTATTATGTAGCCATTCCTAGAGGTGCAGAAAAAAAAGTTTAGTTTAGTGGAATAGATGACAGGCAGTATGTGATATGTGAATATTATCACAGCCTGAAAACCTTTTATAATATGGTTCCTGTGAGCAATTTTAGGATAGTATATAAAGTTCTCACTTCGGTAGTCTTGCAGAGGAAATCATGGCTGCTCTACATCGAGTTTCTCAGTTGAGAGTGAGGTTAAGTGAAAGGCAAGACAAAAACAGACGCCAAAGAGACGACCACGGAGTACACTGTTTACCATAAATGCCTTCATTGGGCAGCATTACAATCCTCTGGATATGCATGATGATATGGCAGTCATTGACAGATACCGTCTGCCACAAGGAGAAATACTCCAGCTGCTCAGTGTCATTGGGCCTCAGCTGATGCGTGCTACAAGGAGTCCCCTGATGTGCAACTCTTAGCTGCTCTGAGATATTATGCAACAGGCAGTTCCCTTCAGTTACTTGGTGATGGACTTGGACTAAGTAAAGCATCTGTGTCAAGAGCTGAACAAGCAGTCACCTGTGCATTGCTTTCACTATTTTGGATTCCTATGCATCCGATTTCCAGCATCAAGACAGGTCATGTCAGACATACAGTAGTATTTTTTTAACTCGTTACTATATACCACAAGTCACTGGAGTGATTGATGGTACTTTAATCTCCATCAGTATACTATCTGTGGATGGCCATATATATATGAGCATGCGTGACTCTACCTTTAGCAACTCATCTGTGGGTCAAGAGGCCCAAAACTCGCAGGGACAGTGGAGGCAGCTTGGGGACAGCTGATATCCTCTGAGGCCATATCGGTTCACCCCTGTTGCTAATCCTGTCAATAACAGGGGCTTCCCTGATTTCAGTGATGCTCACCATGTTGCCCAAAGTATTGTGGAACTCACTTTAGGGAGGTGGAAGCAACGCTTTCGGGCCATTCACAAGTGCAGTGGTGATTTTCTGGTTTTCTTTGCACAGCACTACAGTGCAGGCAAGAGTGTCCTTGCACATCAGAGAGGAAGACGAAGCGTTGGAGGAAGAGAATGAAGATCAGACCTCATGATGACCAACCAAGACATGTTCAAATACATGGCTGGGTTTTATGCATGCCAGCAAGTCATTGACACATTTTTTAAGTTCCTCCTTTATTTTTCCCGTCTTTAAAGCACTCTAGCCATTTCCCTGTTAAATACAACATTTGTACTCTCCTTGAAATGTCCATATACAGGAGTATACTTTTTCATTCCTTAATTTATTTGTGTTCAGTCATATATTTTTTATTTTATTTCTTTATTCACTATTATTTCTATATCGAATTCTGTTTAATGAATAAAAAAAAAGCTCATAACTCTGTCTCCTTACGATGCACTTAGGTATTTACGATTACTCCAGAGCACTCGTAGATCTACAAAGATTTTCAAGTACTACTTAATTTACGATGGTTTTGGGATACGTTCCTCAAGTCTTAGATGATTTGTGCAATCGTTTTTACGATCAACTTAAGTCTGTGATGCTTTTGGGAAACGCAGCCCTGTTAAGTATCCTATAACGTTTGTCATTATACTTGGCAAGCCATCTCACAACCACAGCGCCAGAGTCAAGCACTCAGTGAAAGTGTGAAGCAACAGGATAAATAGCAGCGTGAATCTGGAGCTTCAGTTGTGCCAAAAAAAAATAAAAATAAAAATAAAAAAACCCTACTGCACTACCTTTTCAAACTTGTCCCAAGGCAATGATCCAGACTGCACAGAAAATCCCCTTTCACTAAAATCCTCTAATCACTCTTAAGTTTTGATTCATTTTCATTTGATTCATCACAGAGACTGTGGGTTCAGTGCCAATGATAGGACTGGAAATATCAGCCCAGGCACACTGGAAAAAATGTGCCTGTATTACTCCAAAGACTTACCTACAAATGCATTATACTGCAGTTTACAGCTGAAATAAACTTGAAATAAACTTTTGTCTTTTGTTTTTGACCACAGCTTTCCTCTGATCCATGAACACAGGGAATGCAACTCATTGTATTTAGTTAGATATTGGATCAGCTGGGACTCCAGTCAGTGCTGCACAAAGATAAATGATGCTTGCTAACAGGTCTGTAGGGGAACATAGACACCTCACTAGTGCTCACTATGCTCTACTGTCTTCCCTTGAGGCTGCTACTGTACTCGCTAAACGTGCATCTTCATATATTGGCTTATTTTCTGCAATTATATATATATATATATATATATATATATATATATATATATATATATATATATATATATATATATATATAAATGAGTAACATCTTTCAGATTTTTAGAATCATTGTCTACATAATGTCTTAATGCTGATTTTTAGAACATTGTAATTTAAAACTTGAGTGAACAAAGCGCTGCAGTATCATCATTGACCGCAAGGTGGCGCACTCTGTCAAACTACAGGGACGAGCTGAGGAACAGAGCAACTCAGTGTAACAAACAAACAAGGCAATTGATTTGTTCAATCACAGCAGAACTGAATACATTAAGCTGATTAATAGTTGACTCCTATTTGTTTTTGGATACTTTGTGCAGATATTAGAGAGTTAAGGATGAGAGGAGCAGCAACCAATAAAACACACTCATTATACAGACTGATGAATATTAAAGCTCATTACACCTGCATTATTCACCATTCTGTCTGCATTTACTCCCCCTCGTGTCTGTCCAAAGACTTAATTTCTTCTGTGGAACTGAAATGAAGATACTTTGAAAAATGTTTCAGTGTTGTTTGTCCATAATTAAAGCCAGTAGTCTCCAAAATATCTTCTTTTGTGTTCTGCTTTTCCAATGACAAATTTCCCACCTCTCTCTATAAAGAAACCTGTATATGTAAAGAGCACCTCTTCATCTGAATGTGATCTTCAGTCCAGTCTGGTTTTGAATGGCTCCATTCTTTAATAACAGCCTTTATATTAGGACAGATTCATAAATCAGTCTGGTCTGAATGTGCTGCTCAAATGGTTCAGATCAGGCTCAAATACGTACGCTGCTGGTTTTTAATGTGAGGATTCAAAAGCATCAAATGAGAGTAAAAAGGTAACAGCAACATACGATATGTGGTCAGTTTGCCATTAAAGAGTAATGTGTGCTAATGTGAAGCTGTGTGTGTTTGTGAGTGAGAGGAACAGATGCAGGGGCTCTGCTCTTGTTTTTGTCCTTTGTAAATATGCTTTTAGAATCAACCGCTGCAGCATGACATGAAATTATGGGTAATTGCTGTTGTTTATTGGCTGTAGTGATGGCTGCGTTTACACCGTGTCCTTGTGTAGCCCAAAGTGCTTGATAATTGGAGCTCTTTGACAACACGAGGGCTGAGACGACTCTATCCCGGCGACACTGTCAGCACACGACTGCTCTCCATACTATACAGCTCACAATCATCTCTACTCTTCACGACCGGCTCTCCATTCCTCTAACACAAACCTTCTGCAGACCTACTCTTATATCGGTCACTGGATTTACCAGCCAAGAAGACAATCAATTCAGATGGAACAAAAACTATTTCACAGATCTTGCACAGATCAGGAAAGCATAACTCTATATGTTTCCCAGAGCAAGACGGTCATTCATGTCTTAACATACTGGACAAAATTATCACATAAATTTAAAATGTCATTCAGTTAGTTGTCTTTTATCACACTATAGCACATAACTGAACATGGAGGTGAATTTGAAATCATTTCTTCACTTAATTTGAGCCAATATTGCCATTGCTGCCATACCTGCCCTTACGAAACAAACATATCTGGAAATATACTGATTAAACAATACATTTCCGTATAGTGCTTTATATATATATTATGTACTATAATACATCCAATATGTTTCATGTATGTGGATACATATAAAAATACATATACAGCAATGAAGACAAGAGATGTTGTTTGGGTTTACATAAAACTGAACAAATATGATCTCACTATTGTTTGCATAAGTACACATTTGATATATGAAACTATCTGTGATATAAAAAATAAATAAATAAATAAATAAAAATTTGGAACAATGTTCTGAAAACATAAAAAAAAAAAAAAAAAAAAAAAAAAAATTTAAAAAGTCATGGCATTTCAGAAGATGTTGAAAATATGAAAATTATCTTCAGGTAAACAAACTGTCAGTACCTCACTGACTTCAGCTCTTTATTGTTTCCTGCACATTTTCAAGTGATCTTTTGAAATGATAATGTTTTTTATTTACTAAAGTAGAAAAGCTGTAAGTATTTTATGAGAACTCTTGCTTCAGCCGTGCTGTCCTGGGCTCAGCAGGTGCGATGCTCTGGTGTTGATGTGCTCCAGATGGCCACATTTGTGCCAATTTGTCTGCTAAGCGTCAGCAGCTGCTGATCAGCTTCAATCAATGAGGGTTAGTGTGTCATTTGCACGTCTAAATCAGCTCATTTATTTGCCTAATACGAAGCTTTGCCCGTCAGACAGCTCTGAAGCGATCCGATTTGCCCATCTGTCCTCAGGTGTGCGTCTGCGCCGTGAAATCTTCCTCAGATTGAGGCCCTCGCACATAATCAACAAGCAGGATTCAGAAACACACAAGTCATCTCCAGAAAGGCCAAAACAATTATTTACCTATAAGGTCACCGAGGCCTCTGCTTTTCCTTTATTAAGTGCTGGATGATTTGTTATGTAATAATCCAACATTTCTGTCTGATGGTTTATTGACCGCCAAAACGCCAAAATATGCCAGCCAGGAAAATGGAAAGTGGCAGTGTTTCTCAACGAGCAGCGTACAGACTCATTGTCTTGGTTCTGTGAAGGAGAATGACTTGATGCGTGTGAGTTTTTCTACCGTGAAACAGCTTGCTCATTTTCTACAGTAGTTTAACAGTACAGCTACTCCGGCCCAAACGCTCAAAACTGTGTCTTATTCACTAAAGCACCTGCATTTAACAGTATCTAAACGAATCCGTTCTAAACCGTGTCACTCTTTGCCACAGTGAACAACATTTCACACGTTTCAAATGTTTGTTTGTTTGTTTTTTCTTTGCAGATGACAAAAATGTCCAAAAATTGGAAAAATAAATACTAAAATTTGTTAAAACCATTCAGAAATCACCACTATATTTGCTTCAAAATAACACTGTGATAAAAGATTGGTGAAATAAGTGATTAGTGGCCAACTATGATGATTTTCATCTTTAAAAATTCTGAGTTTAATAATTATAAATAAAATAATTAAGACAAATAATAATGAAAATGGTCCTATTTTTGTATTTGTTTTTCTTTTTTCCTTTTTTATTATGAGGTTTTGTTTTGACTATATCAGCATAATAATTTGAGTGAAAACTTAAAGACATATCAACTGAATTAAATGTATGAATGTTTAAGTGGTCATTTTTCTGAACAGATACAGGTGTATTTGAGTGAATGTTTCCATGTGAGGACAGGCAGGTTTATGCTGGTTTATCTGCCGGAGCATTGCTGCGGATCACAGCTGGTCTTTCTGGAGGTGTTGATGATTTACCTGGAAATAAAGATGGTTGTGTGTAACACCATCATGAGCAAGAACACTTACTGTCAAAGCACGTCCAGGTCAAAATGTTCTCTAACCAAACCAATTTCAGGGTAAAAATTTAATTGATGTTCAACAAATAAAAAACAGACATACAATGAATCTTAGATCCGTTTCTACGAAAGTGCTTTTTGTAAATGATATGATCACTGATCATAAACTAGATGTGCTCTGTTTGACAGAAACCTGGCTAAAACCTGATGATTACATTACTTTAAACAAGTCTACCCCTTCAAGATTTACTGTTATAAACATGAGCAGCGTCTAAAAGATAAAGAGGGATGCAAACTCCATATAGCTAAAGCTACAAATTCATCCCCTTCTTACAAATATATGCTTCATAATAGTGCTTGTCTGATCTGAATCAGGAGAGAAATCTGCACAGATCAAGCAGCGTTTACAAGCCAAAGCAGCTCTAAACAAATATGTGGCTGGATTTTGATATGAGAGATGACAAGAGATGGACTTTTCACTGGAGGAAGTGTTATTATATATTATGGACTTGTATTTTAGCCAGAAACAATGGTTTGGAGTTAAACACGTCTTAATGCTGGATGTGTTTCATCTTTTGTCTTCTCCAGATGTTAACTGATGGACTGGAGTGCTGTGGATTACTTGTGGATTATTGTGATGTTTTTATCAGCTGTTTGGACTCTCATTCTGACGGCACCCATTCACTGCAGAGCATCCATTGCTGAGACACTGATGCAGTGCTACATTTCTACAAACCTGATGAAGAAACAACTTTTTTTTTTTGCAGATATATTTTAATGATAAACTAATTGCCATACATAGCAGGTTAATGAATGAAGAACAGCCTGAGCAGAGAAACATTCATGCACCGTTCATCTACTCTGATATTCTTGAAAATATTTAAGATTTGCTTATACTTTCTGACCCACACAATATGAAGATATGGTACTGTGTAGACTGTTTATGGACTGTTTATGCAGTAGAATAAAATATCCTAAGCTGAATTGGTTTGAATAGAAACTGGACACTGGTTTTGTCCACATCATTGCCTCTTGTTTTGAGATATTGTTATATGACCACACCATTAAAATCAGCTGTTCTCTTCCACAAATACTGACCCCAACATTATGCAAACTGCATTAGTGTTATTAAAAGAAATAATCTTTTTTTTTTTCATAAACACTTTTTATTGACATTTCAGTAGTTGACAAATTTCAGCAGGCACTGAAATCATTAAATTTAAAGACTTCAAATATTCGTAATAAACTTTCATGTAAATAAAAGTCTGATAGTCCCTTAATACAGCTGTAGATGACAACATTCAGTGCGACAGAAATCCTATTAATGCTGCCGTGTTTTATTGGTTTGGAAGGTTAACCATTGCATGGATTAAATACGAAGATGTTTGCAGACAATATAATCACTGCATGCTGTTTCCTACAGATTGATTTTCTGCAGTTCTGCAAACATGTAGTGACCAACGGTTAAACCTTCTTGCGACCTAAAGTCTTGGATGAGGATATCTCTTCTGCTCTTATGCATCCTATGATCGATACTGAACGCAAGCATGAAAATGAAAGAGTTTTGTTGAGATCAACTGAACTTGTTCAGTCGTAAATGCATTTGCACTTTCTTAGACACCAAGAGGATAGATTTATTATTTATTTACTTTTTTTGCAATAGCACTATTTACACGTCTCTAAACATTAGCGTTGCTAAAGATGTCTTTTGTACAGTTTTTGACACATCAAACACATTTTTCAATAAGGCTCAGTTGAACTCTGAAGATATATAATAAACAGTCAGTGGGGACAACATCAGGCATCATAACAGTCATCGTATACTGAGAGTAAAACTGATACTGACACACTGTGATCGAAGTCACGAAACAGCCACATGTCCGATTATGCAAGAAAGAAACAACTAGTTATACGCTTCTGTCGGGGTTTCCCTCGTGAAGCGAGTCCTCGTGTGCCGTCATCATCATCTTCACCATCTCCTCAAACCACCAGCCAGTGTTGAAGCTGTGAGAGACAAGTCATGTTCATACAGCGCTCTTCACAACACAAGCCGAAAGTATGCAACCAGCAGAAATCAGATCAGAAGTCACTGAAGACTTCACCATTAGAAGAACAATCACACCATATCTGTGCCGAGGATCGACTGTGATAACGGTGCAGTAAACATGTAAAATGTCACGATTAGCATAACTGAAAGTTCACCCATGAAATTTATGTAATCTTCCTTGTTCGGCCGTACACATGAAAGCAGCCATGACGCTCACCGTGAACTGCCGCACCTCTCCACGCTCCACCAGGTGATGTTCAGTCTCAGGAGTGATGGCGTACGCCAGTTTCTGCCGAGATAATCCAGCACCACATTCACACAGAGTCACGGAAACAACCAGACAAACGCAGGGACATCACTATAACCAAAGCCATCATGCATGCAGTATGATTTCTGAGCAGTGATATGTTTAACCCTTGTGCTGTGCTCAATGTGGTCTTCCTGCTCAAAAAATAAAATAAAAAATGATGCGGAAACACTTTATTTTAAGGAAAAATTCTCACTGCAAATGACCACTGTAGCATACTGGCTGTACTTATAAAGCACATATTAATGCCTTATTCTGCATGAGCATATTTTAGAACCCTTATTCCTTAAACCTCATACCTAATACCTTACTGACTATTAATAAGCAGCAATTTAAGAGTTTGTTTTGGCAAACGTCATAGCCAATAGAGAGAACTGGATCTTAAAATAAAGTGTGACCAAAATTGCTTGTAAATCTCTCATTATGTTATTTTATCATTGATCTTAGCCTGTGCACCTCAGTTTTTGAGTGTACATTGACAAAATTAGCCACTAATAAGTGTAGTGTTCTTGTATTATTTATTTATTTATTTATTTATTTATTTATTTTTTCTCATAAGCTCAGATCAGTGATCAATCTGCTCCAAAGGGAAATACAAAACCTGTGCTTATTGCAAGAAAGTAAGTCGACAGAAAGATTGAATTCAAGTATAACAATATAGGTAAAGGTGGTGGGGGGGGGGGGTTGTTATACCATGTGTGAGCAAAGTCAGTAAGTTTTAGTCAAATGCAGTGCAATATTATTGCTCAGTAGTATTACTGATTCAGCGGCACTGACACTATTGGATGAGAATGAAATTTGAACTAAATAGATTGATCTGAATCTTCTGTAGAGCTGCTTAAAGATGAACTGAATTTGTATCATAATGAATTAATTATTCTATATTCCACTTTATTACTGTGAAGCTGCTTCATAACAGCCTTTGTATAAAGCACTATAGAAGTTAATGTGGCTTGACTTGATTCATCTTGACAAAGTGTTTTGCATATTGCCGAATATGAAATACTCACGTCACAGAAGCTTCCGGGCAGAGAGCAGAACTTGTAGAAGGCGTAGAGCGGCACCATGATCATGGAGGAGATGGACAGACACCAGCCCACCATCGTCGCCCACGTGGGGAAATAATACGAGCCGTACTTGGGAGGATTGAACGTCGCAAAACTCACAACAACCATGAACTGAGTGCAGGGGAGAGAAAACAGGCAGGGGTTAATGGTACCTGAAGGAGATTGGTGACACTTGTGTTGTGTTGGACAGAGAGACTGTGAACGCACCAGGAGGAAACACGGACTGACAAACTTCCAGCACAGTCTCCAGTAGAGGCCCGGTCTCTGTCCGATCATCTCCTGGATATCATCACTGAAGCGATCCACACCTGAACATCAAGAAAATGCAGAGCCACTTATTTGTCTTCTGCTCTTCAAAGTGCTCATGCCATTGAATCCAAACTCTGAATCATATCTATTGATGTTGTTGGTGAATCAATACCACAGAAATCAATGATGTTATTGCAGCTGTGAGGATGAACCATAATAGAAGGTATGAATTGTTTAACTGACTCATCAAAATCTTTGACTGAAGACATTTACGTATCAGGCGATGTGTTTAACCAATTTAAAATATTTAAAAAGCAACAGGTGTTATGGATTCATATAACTAATTTATCAAGTGTTACAATTGTCCAAACACTGTTACAACGACTGTAACGCTTTGGAATCGTGTGATCTCTGAGCTGTCCTTTCTCAGAAGTCTAGTTCAGTGTCTGAGAGATATTTTAAATGTTTCAGAAAGAAGTCTCTTCTGCTCATCAAGGCTGCATTTATTTAACAAAGAAATACAGTAAAAACAGAAAAACTGTGAAATATCATTATGATTTAATATAACGGATTTCAATTTAAATATACTGTATGTTAAACTGTAATTTATTTCTGTGATGTGCAGCTGTATTTTCAGCATCATTACTCCAGTCTGCAGTGTCACATGATCTTCAGAAATCATTTTAATATGATGATTTGCTGCTCAAGAAACATTTCTGATTATTATCAATGTTGAAAACAGTTGTGCTGCACAATATTTTTTTATTTTTATTTTTTTTGTGGAAACTGTGATATATTTTATTTTTCAGGATTCACAGATTAATTCAAATCTGTTTGAAATATAAATCTTTTTGCAACATTATAAATGTCACTTTTTTATAAATTTAATGCATCCTTGATGAATAGAAGTGTTAATTTCTTTTATTTTAATAGAATTTTTGAACTGTAGTGGCCAGTATAAATATTTATCACGGTATATAAAAACTGGCATGCAGAATTGTAGTAGCCACAGAGTTATGAAGGAAAAGATAATAAAGATCACAGCTTCCCCCTGCAGTCCCTTCTCCTTAAACGCACTTGACCAAACAACATATTTTAACATGTGAATATGGCAATACTGACAAAGTGACAGCATTAAGCCATGCTCCACATGAAACAATATCACTTTGAGTTTTGATGAAAATGACAGAATCCTTGGAAGCAAACGCCCTGTAGAGCAGATCTCAGTGAGTCCGTGGCCGCAGGGTTTGCTCGAGACTTGACGTCTGATCGCAGCAGACAGCGAGAGCAGAGCTCAGGGCCAAAGGCGCAGGTAAAGCAGCCTCCAGAAAGGCCAGCGGGGCCCGGGGCCCGTGTGTCTCGCAGCCTGTGACCCGCACAGGTCAAACGCTCTGACGGTCCTGAGCTCACCGGGTCAAGCTGAAGATCAGGTCTTCAGGAATCGCTCGCTGCCTCGGGTCTGTTTGCAAAGTTCACATCCCTGCGACCGCATGCCAGATCACCGAAGGCAAAGAAATGGCTTTTCCAGGAGAAAGCCAATGCGTGAATTACATGGAAACATTTGAGGAGAATTTCTAACCGAATATACATGATAAATATACACAGTATACACACATATATTATGTAAACATAAACTTTTGGATGTGATTAATCGCGATTAATCGTTTAACAGCACTAATTATTTTATTTTTTGTCAAATATATTTTGACTTTTCCCCATGCCTTACACACTTTTGAGCTGAATTTTTGTGATAAACATGAATATGTCACCTGCTGACGAACCACTGCAGCATGAAAAACTGATCACTTTTTTCATCTGCAAGTAAAAGCTAATTTAAAAGCAAGTAAAATGAATTTATTTTGTTTTAAAACTTTTCAGAGTAATATTGATGTTGTTTTGTTTGAAATATGTAAATATGTATTGTTGGTTTACTAGTCACTGTATTTTAAAGGTAGTTTTTTAGTTTGTATTATTATTATTTTATATATATATATATATATATATATATATATATATATATATATATATATATATATATATATATATATAATTTTTTTTTTTCAGTTATAGTTTGAGTTATTTTAGCACATCAAATTAAACTAAATGAAAATGAGAAACATTTTCTTGCTAGATCAGAACTAGATCAAAATTGACAATCTGCAGTTAGAATCGAATGTCAGATTGATAGGTGTTTGTGTGGAGAGCGTTCCTCGGCTGATATCAGAGCTCTGGGGGCCTAATGAGCGCCAGTGGCCCCGGAGCACAGCCGTCTGATAGACCATCAGCCCCTAATGCCACATCAGCTTCACCACACATGCAGGAGCAGCACTCCGCCTCACCGTAGAACCAGGCGATGCCGATGGCCTCAATCAGCACTCCAAACAGAATCGATGTCCCGGCGGCAAAGTGGTCCAACAGCGTGAAGACGTAGATGCCACCCTGCAGAGAGACAGAGAGACGAGACCAGATCAAGACTCCACACCAGACGCTCTTCATAATCAGACGGAAAGCTCATTAGAGGAGCGTTTGTGTCTCACGTACGTTTGTGACACAGCTGAGAGAGATAAGGAATGTGGAGACCACGATGAAGAGCGTGAAGAGCTCTCGATGTTTGTGCAGGAACTTGAATTCGTCGATGAGTCCCGTGATCACAGACTCCATTCCTCCCATCTGAAAAACAGCGTTCAGATGTAGTTACAGCGCTGGCGTTCATCAGGACTGAGCCTCCAGTCGTCATTTACAGCATTGACCCTCATAAACTCACATGGGTCCATTTTGACCCGGAAGAGATACTTACATAAACATAAACATAAACAAAATAAATAAATAAATAAATAGTTTTTAGCAAGGGAACAAACCTTTGAACAAAATAACTGTAAATTTTTTTTTAGGAGATATAACCATTTGAATGAATGAATGAATGAATGAATGAATGAACAAACAATATTTTGTGTTCAAGTAATTTTGGACTCAGTATGTATGGAGTACCATTAGGCGGCAAAAAATACTTAGTTATATTAGTGTCAAAAACTTTTTTTGATAAACATGAATATGGCACCTGTTGACGAACCACTGCAGCATGAAAAACTGATCACTTTTTTCATCTGCACGTAAAAGCAAATTAAAAAGGAAGTAAAATGAATTTATTTAGTTTGAAATCTTTTTAGAGTAATATTGATGTTGTGTTGATGTTGTTTTGTTAGAAATAAATATGTACACTGTAAAAACAAATGACCATGAATTTAACGGTAAAAGACTGTAAAAATGCTTCAGTAAAAACCTTTTAAATGGTTAATGGTAAATTCCCCTACAATATACGATGAAAAACTGTTTTGGACATTACATGTAATTTTACAGAAGTATGCCATATTTGAAAGTGAAAAAGAATGTAAAATTAACAGTGAACCACCGTAATTTGCCATTCCCAGAATTCCCTGCATTCCATTTCACATTTTAAATTCGGATAAGACCAAAAAACAGTACACAGAATCTCGTAGACTACAATTTGCAATTAGACTGATGTACTGTTACTTCCTCTACAGTCAAAAATCTGGGTGTTATATTAGACAGCAAAAAAATCATATTTCCCATGTTACAAAAACAGCATTCTTCCATCTTAGAAACATTGCCAAGCTACGAAACACGTTACCTGTTCCTGATGCAGAAAAGCTAGTTCATGCATTCATGACCTCTAGACTGGACTATTGTAATGCACTGCTAGGTGGTTGTCCTGCATCCTCAATAAACAAGCTACAGGTAGTCCAAAATGCAGCGGCTTACCAGGTCAAGAAAATCTGATCATATTACCCCAATTTTACAGTCTCTGCACTGGCTACCTATTAAGTTCCGTATCAGTTACAAAATATTATTACTTACCTATAATGGTTTAGCTCCCGTGTATCTAACTAGTCTTCTACCACGCTATAATCCATCACGCTCCCTAAGGTCACAAAACTCTGGACTTTTGATAGTACCTAGGATAGCAAAGTCCACTAAAGGAGGAAGAGCTTTTTTAACATTTGGCTCCCAAACTCTGGAATAGCCTTCCTGATAATGTTCGGGGTTCAGACACACTCTCTCTGTTTAAATCTAGATTAAAAACACACCTCTTTGGCCAAGCATTCAAATAATGCATCTCATAATCTTGGACAGCGGTTATATCTGATCAAATGTACATTATTATTCTTTGAACTGAATTGATTTTTTTAATTATTATTATTGAAATAACTGTTTCTCATCAGTTTAAAGCATTACAAAGGAACAAAACATATTTCAGTACTTCAATGGGTTGCTATATTAACATTTTATCAGATGATGAAATTACGGTATTTAAATGTAAATTTAAGGTAAATAAAAAAAAAAAAAATTGCTACCATATTTTTACAGTAAAATTTTGGCAACCACAGCTGCTATTTTATTTATTTCTTTTTATATTCACTCATTATTGAAAAGATCAGATATGATATGGTTTTAGTTGGAAAATATGAAGTTATGACTGTTTTATGTACTAATTCTTCAGGTCCAGATCGACCCAGAATGTGAAAATAGTCTAGAGATTTTTGAATGTATTATGAGTCTTAATACTGTACTGACAAACTCTTGTGTTCGAGATCAGATCAGACAAGATCCTGAGACTCACAGCGCTGTCGATTCCCAGAGTCAGCAGCATGATGAAGAAGATCACAGCCCACACTGAGGAACCCGGCAGTGTAGCAATGGCTTCTGGGTAAATAATGAACACCAGACCAGGACCTGTTGAGACGCAAACAACAAAGACTCAACACCTCCACATACACCGTGGTAAAAACCACAGAGAGTGGCTCTGAAGATGCTGTATTAATCGAGAATTGATTAGAATATCACAATCATATCAATTCCAGTTATAAACCAACACACTGTATATTTTCATATGCAATCACCAAAAAACATGCATATTACATTTTCATTTACACAACACCCAAATAATTTACACATCTATTATTAGTTAATTTGTTCTATTTTCCACATTTTTTTTATGTCATGTCCCATGTTAGTTTAATAGTAAAGTGATGCAATATTAATTACAAATTACAAACTCCATCAGGTGGAGAAATATGTTTTCCTTCATTATCTGAATTATCTAAAAATTATGCTATTTTTCAAACCATTAGGGTTAGAAAGATTTGTGTGTGTGTGCGTGTGTGTGTGTGTGTGTGTGTGTGTGTTAAGAAATTTATACTTTTATTTATCTAGGATGCATAAAATTGATCATTAGTGAGTAAAGACATTTATAATGTGATTTCTATTTCAAATAAATGCTGTTCTTCTGAACTTTCTATTCATATATCACAGAGCAGCACAACTGTTTTCAACATTGATGATAATCAGAAATGTTTCTTGAGCAGCAGATCATCATATTAGAATGATTTCTGAAGATCATGTGACACTGAAGACTGGAGTAATGATGCTGAAAATACAGCTGCACATCACAGAAATACATTACACTTTAACAGAGATTCACACAGAAAACAAATTTTAAATTGCAATAATATTACTTAATTTTGCAGTTTTTAGGCCTACTGTATTGTTAATCAATTGATGAGCAGAAGAGACTTCTTTCTTTTGAATGGATATTTATCTATAAAATTAATTCCAAGCATTTAGGCACAACTCAGCAGATCAAATGGTTTTAAAGATCATAAGAAAACATAAATTAGCTGTGCATTTGTGACGGCAAATACAAATCGGTCCAACAGAAACAGAAACGTTGCTTAGAATCCGACAAATCGACATGTTTCTTTTCCACTGACATTCTGCCTCTCACACATTATTGATTTTGCTCTCAAATAATTCTCTGTCTCCAGACGCTGCTGTTTATAAGAGTCTGTCATGATGAAGATCAATCAGGACTTCACATTTACAGACCACATGAAGCACATGAAGCATTCATATTATTATAATGTAGTATTACTTATATAGTTTAGAATGTATTTTAAATTGATATGAATCAAATTAAATAATTTTTTATTTTTTCTAATATAAACTGTATATATATATTTGAATGTAAATTATTTAAATGCTGCATAACACTTTATGGGTTTGTTAATTATTGTGCAAACAACAACACTTCATTTTCCCAAAGTAGTTCATGTTGTTCAGCAAAATATAATGGCAACACTTTACAAAATAGTAACATTTGTTAATGTAAGTTATCATATAACAATACTGTTCATTGTTAATTCATGTTTGTTTATAATGCATTAGTTAATGCTAACTGAAAGTTAAAATGTGTTAGTACATAATAATATGAGTATTAATAAATGCTATATTATATGTTATTGTGAGCTGCACATTTTCAGTCGAACGACAGGCACACAATAGAAACTCACTCACCGTCTGTGGCGACTTTATCTAGAGCCACGTTGTGTTTGTGTGACATGTAACCCAAGAAGGAGAATATGACGAAGCCAGAGAAGAAGCTGGTCAGAGAGTTGATGGAGCTGGTGATGATGGCGTCTCTGTAACACAACATCACTCACTTCAAACATGCATCAAAGGGCTTTGAATTCAGCGGTGAAGTGTGAGAAACTGTGTTTGGGCTCTCTCTGCTCTGCACGACTCTCTGCTCACCTGTAGCAGTTGTTGCTGAATTTGTTGTAGCTGGAGAAGGCGATTAGCACACCAAACCCCACTCCCAGAGAAAAGCAGATCTGCGTGGCGGCCTCGATCCAGACCTGCGACACAAACGGCGGCCGCCGCACAAAGGGGCCGCACAACAGCTATCATTAGAGATAATTGCAGGAAACTCATTCAGCAGAAAGATGAAAGACACTTGTGAATACAGGGTAATTTTGCAAATTGCTGCTGCACACATGTGTCTAATCTAATTCTGAAATTGCCGCTTTGAGGTCTCTTTGCCAAGTGGTGCTCCGGGAAAGAATCGCAGATCGTGGAAAAACTTACTTAAGGCTGATAGTAACTTCACCTGCCGCTGCGCCACGAGGACATGAGCGATTCTTATGAGACTGATTCATAAACACACACATACACACAAGTCTGAATCTGTGTGACTGATTGATCAAAACTCTAATATAAATGTCACAGGCTCTCAAAGAGCGATAAACCTTCTGCTGCTCTTTAATGTAATTATACTCTGTGCGTTTAAAGTCGAGCGTTACACATCTCAGCAGGTGTGTGTGTGTGTGTGTGTGTGTGTGTGTGTGTGTGTGTGAAAGAGAGAGAGAGAGAGAGAGAGACACAATTGCATCTGACAAAACCTTCCTTTGGGAACATCCAAAAGCTTTGGGACACTTCAAAGCTAAAATTATCCAAATATCAATTATTGGATATTGAATATTGTTTTATTCCAAAAAGGTGTTATTTTAGTAGTATGGTTAGGTTTTTAACACAATTACTTTATTATCTTTCTATATAAAGTCTATATAAAATGAGATACACTACCGTTTATAACCTTGGGATCGGGATTTTTTTTTTTTTTTATGTTTTTGAAAGAAGGCTGCATTTATTTGACCAGTAGAGTGTAGGGTGATAGAAACAAGGTTTGTACAGTATAAAACCATTATTCCTATGGAATGTCTCCATAAACCATAAAAACCAACATGTGTGTGTGTGTGTGCATGTGTGTGAGAGAGAGCGAGTGTGTGTGTGTACCTGAGCATCACACAGGCGCAGGAAGTCCACGCTCAGGTAGGCTTTAATGCCATCGATGGCTCCAGGCAGTGTGACGCCACGCAGCAGCAGGACAGTGAGGACGACATAGGGCATCGTGGCTGTAATCCACACCACCTGCACACACACACACACACACATGGCATGAATGTCACCGTACAACATAAATACATCACATTTATACAATGCTTAAACTACCAAACAACTAAACATTCACTTATATTCCAAGAACAGAACAGCTGCATGACAGCTGTAAAGTAGACTTGAGAAGAATGGTGTTGTGAAAGTTTGCAAGCACATTTAATCTATCAGAAACACTGATTGGTTGATGTTTGTTGGTCTCCTGGTCTGGCCAGTCTGGTTTGTTTTAAAGGGGCTTTGTGCGCTTACACACTGAACACCAGCCTGGAGAGAGCAGAAGACAAGCAAACCACTTGAGGTTCATGTAAGATCTCGAACCTTCCCTGAGGTCTTGACTCCCTTCCACAGACTGAAGTAGAGTACCACGATGACCACAGCCAGGCAGGAGGTGAGCTGCCAGCGTGGCAGACCCAGGTCATCGATGCCAGAGCTCTCGTGAAGATGCAGCACGCCTCGCCTGCAGATCAAAATCAACATCAACATATGATCATACTCTACACTTACAGGTTCAGGGCCCAGTTGCATAAACTTGTTAAGACTGTGTCGTAAGAGCTACTTTGATAGTTTGGTGGGGGTTCAAACCTCAGTGAGCTTTGCCTGTGGATAGCTCAGAATCTGAACCCTTCAGAGCGAAGCCTGCCGCCAAATATAAAGTTCAGGACCTCTACAGTAATCTTACTCAAACAGAGTGGTCCTGACTGAACTAACATTTGCCAAAGGGTAATTAGTCTTAAGCTGGCTGCACACTAGAAAGTTTTCAAATCATAAATAATTTTAAAACCATGGGAGACCACACACAAGAAGACAGTACCGAACTTTAGCCTTATAATCTTCTGAACACGCACACTAGACGATTCCACCAGACCATGAGACCACACACGAGATTACAGGGATGATTTCACAGTGACACAAGATCAAACGTGACTACAGAAGATAAAAAAATGGAGAACAACTGACGTTGTCAGCTGGCTTTCCTGGCTGTTCTGTTTCACAGTGAAGAACACAGTATAACATAGAATATGGGTGATGTATCCTGCCTTCGTGGCATGTTTGTGTTGACCAAATTTAAGTTAGTAGTAGTCGTAAATATCAAACATGTCTAAATCGGATGCAGTTAAATTATCATAATGACACCACAAAATAGAAAAATAGAAAAAATTGTTTGCGACAAGTTTCAAATCGGGCCACACCCCCTGATCATACAGGAATGCAAATCAGGACTAGCATGTTATTAGGAAATGCAACTTGCAAAGATTCATTAAAAAAACAACAAAAAAACACTTCTTCTGTAGGTGAGACTGGATCACAAATGATTAGGGGCCTGTGCAAAACTACGTAATTTTGACAGGAATCTCAGAACAGCCTGATTTGAGAAAAGGGATAAAAAAAAACACTGGTTGGATTTTTATTATTATAAAAATCATAAATAAATATGCGATTCCAACACACATTTATGTTCAAACAACATGTAAAGTGAATTTTGCATCCGATGACCCTTTTAAAATCGTCTAGTGTGCAGTCAGCTGTAAGGGTTCACTACTGTGAGGAACGAAGGAGCGCGGAGACGATGGAAGACATACGAATAACAGTCTTTATTAATCCTCAGAAGGGTAACACAGGGCAGGCAGGAACACATACGTAGCACCATACACAGACAGGAAGACATTTAACACTGGACAGGAAACAAGGGGCAGAACACACTTTAAATACTGAACTAAATGAGGGAATTAATGAGACACACCTGAGATAAATCAAACACAATCGAAACAGGAACAGGAAAATAACCAAATATGGGCATGTCACACACAAGGGAAAACTAGGTCAATGGGAGCACATGGGGAGCAAAACACAAATAGACACTCCATATTCCTGACATATCGCCTGCCTCCTGGAAGGCGCGTCCTCGCGCCAAGAAACAACAGAAGGAGGTACGGGTGGGAACTTGGGAGGAGGCTCAGGAGGAGGACGGACACCCAGGAGGGAGACAGCAGACAGAGTCCAGGGAGGTGACGACAGAGGGAGGAGCCAAGTAGGATACGGGGGAGCCAGGGCAGATCAGGCAGAGGGAGGAGCCAGAGAGACAACAGGAGGAACTTGAAGCAGGAGGAGCCAAGCAGAACCCAGGCCACGACTATGACGGCAACCCACGGTGGAACTGACAGAGGGAGGAGCCATAGAGGAGGAAGGGCTGACCACTCCAGGGGGCCCACCAATGGCAGCAGAGCAGGTGGCGGAGGAGCCCGAGGTAGAGATGGAGAGACGATGATCCCGGAGGACAGAGAGGATCTGGAGGTCCAAGGTGGAGCACATGGCTCAGGCGACCAAGGCGGAGGCAGGGGTCCAGAAAGCAGCGTTGGAGCCGGAGCAACAGAGGACCCAGGTGGAGCTGAAGGGATGGAGGAGCCTGACAGAACCGGAGGGATGAAGGGACGAGGCGAAGCCAGAGGAGTGGAGTCCTGAGGAGACGGATGGTCAACGACAGACCAAGGCGGAGGCAGAGGGACAAGGGAGCCTGGTGGAGCCAGTGGACAGCTGGGCCACAGTGGAGAGAAGGGAGCTAAGAGCCATGGTGGAGCCACTGGGTCGTTGGGTCGAGGTGGAGTCCAGGACTCAGAGGCTGGAGGCGGAGAGGTCGGGGATTCTCCAGCCACGATGACGATGAAGGATGGCAGACCCACGGAGCTCGACTGTACTGATGGTGGGATGAGGGTGAGCAGAGGAGCTGCCAGACGACAGCGGTAGAGGAGGCAGGAGCGGGCGGCTGGGCAGCATTTGTGAGCCTTCAGGTTTTCAGGGCTAAACTCTGGAACAGGAGACCTCTTTGGGGTGGACAAGGAAACCACTGCCCCCTCTGGGCAGGATGTGGGAACAGGAGTGACAGAGGGCTCCAACCAAGGAGGGAGGAGAGGGGGCAGGTCGGTATATAAGTCCTCCAATTCTCCTCCAGGGTTGCACAGTCCCAGATCCAAAATCATCTGGTGAGATTCTCCTGGGAACAGACAAGGAATGGAGAACCGTTTCTCACCAGTGTCCACTCCACAAAGTTGGTAAAATTCACTCGAGGACCATCCTCGGACGACAGGGCTTTGCACACAGTCTTCAAACTGGCGTCATAGAGTGACAGACTGTGTCATCCAGGTAGCTGGTGAGACTTGCGAGGACCAGGAACAGTCTGGTATGGCCCTCGAGCAATCTCTCCCCCTGCTCCAGCAGGAAGAGAAGGCATTCAGGGTGTGGGACGGGAATCCATGTGGAACAAAAAACACTGGGTAAAATGGAGAAAGAGGGGGAACACGCAGTAATACTGTATGTAGGTCCAGTGTTCTGTCAGGGTCGCTACTGTGAGGAACGAAGGAGCATGGAGACGATGGAAAATATATGAATAACAGTCTTTATTAATCCTCAGAAGGGTAACACAGGGCAGGCAGGAACACACACGTAGCACCATACAAGGACAGGAAGACGTTTAACACTGGACAGGAAACAAGGGGTAGGACACACTTTAAATACTGAACTAAACGAGGGGAATTAATGAGTCACACCTGAGATAAATCAAACACAATCGGAACAGGAACAGGAAAATAACCAAATATGGGCATGTCACACACTAGGGAAAACTAGGTCACTGGGAGCACATGGGGAGCAAAACACACAGAGACAGTCCATATTTATGACACCTGCATTACTTTTCCAACACAAACAAAACCAATCTACCTTTTCATTACTGAATAAAAAAAAAAAAAAGTTATGACCTGTCTCTCCAATTTTACAGTCTCTGCACTGGCTACCTATTAAGTTCTGCATCAGTTACAAAATATTATTACTTACTTTTAAGGCCCTTAATGGCTTAGCTCCTGCGTACCTAACTAGTCTTCTACCACGCTACAACCCATCACGCTCCCTAAGGTCACAAAACGCTGGACTTTTGATAGTACCTAGGATAGCAAAGTCCACTAAAGGAGGTAGAGCTTTTTCGCATTTGGCTCCCAAACTCTGGAATAACCTTCCTGATAATGTTTGGGGTTCAGACACACTATCTGTTTAAATCTAGATTAAAGACACATCTCTTTAGCCAAGCATTCTCATAAAACATCTCATAATCTTGTACTGCAGTTAGATCAAATACACATTTTCAATCTTTTGCTTGGGTTGAACACATAATTTTTGCTTGGTTTGAACAGCAGATATGCTAATTTTATCTCTATTTGCTTCTCTGTTTCTGCAATGAGATTGACATTAACTAGGAATTACAGAAGCTTCAGTCTGGATCCAGCCCTTACAAAGACCTGAGATGACTGAACAACTGTGAAGAGATGATGCTAACCCCTCAGACAACATATAAAACTACCAAACTTTGCTATTAGTTTGATTGCAGCATATAATTGTTGCTGTTAATAGTGTTCATCCTCTGTTTGATTACATGTCATTAACTAACTGCATGATTTTTACCGTACATTTCTGTCATATGGACATCAACTTGACATACTCACCAATGATAAGCTACTACTAAATATAAAGTAGAAACTTTAAAATATAAAATTAAATTTTCTGTAAAGCTGCTTTGCAATGATTTGTATTGTGAAAAGTGCTATACAAATAAACTTGAATTGAATTGAAAAGTCTTGATGAAAAAAAAAAAAATAGATGACTAACTTTTTAAGACTAATCTACACAGTTAATGCAGCGGCCCCAGGTCAGTGTTTGTGAAGGTCATGTGTACGTACTCGAAGTACTCGAGCGCCGGCGTGGTCTTGTACGTGTCGTTGAGCAGCGTGGAGTTGAGGTCGGAGCAGTTGGGACTGTTCCAGGTGTTGTTGCAGTGGATCCAGGGCAGCTCCCCGGAGAAGGAGGAGAACAGGTAGAAGAGAGCCCAGGCGATGATCACGTTGTAGTAGAAGCCCACGTACAGCGAGATCAGGATCACCGTGAAGCCCACGCCTGAGCAAAACCAGCAGAAACATGAAGATACTGCTGCTGGAAACACCATCAGCTGCTCACCGGCTTATGTTCTGAATGATGGTGTGTTGGTTAACTAACTAGTTTAACAAACACGTCTTCCTTGGTCAGTCTCACCATGCAGACCATGCTGGTCAGTCAGCCTATGGTAGACCACCAGCTAAAACAGCATCAAAGCAACACTAACCTTTTCAGCAGGAATATTAGATGACAACATTTATATTTAAATTCATAACATAAAATAGAATATAAAAATATATATTGTGTAGGAATTACTTTAAAAAATTAGCAATTAACCATTTTCACTCAGAAATTGCTAGTAAATTTCAATAATATTGATAAAAAAGCAAGTAACACACTGAAACAAGAAATTGTGAAGTAGAAAAACTGAAATAGTATTTTCTCTGTAGAGTACTCCAATAATATTTTATTTATTCATTCATGCATTTATTTATGTATGTATGCATGTATTATTTATTTATTTATTTATTTATTTGCTACATTTAAAAGGACACAAATCAAATTAGCATATATCTTATCAAATTTATCTTAATATAATTTGTCAACCAAATTTTTTAATGATAATTGTTTCATTAACTTTTATTTAGAAAAAAACCTTTGTAAAGGACCCTTAGAACATAATTTTACTCAGTGCACTCAGGAAGTGACATCATTTTCACTCTTTGTACAGAAAGACAAGTAAATAATTATAATAAATTTTACAATAATTTTTATAAACATTGTCATGTTGATTATATTCACAAATATACATTATTAATAACATATCCTTAAATTAAGTTTTTGCTACACTGTTTGTGGAAATGCCAGAAATGCTGTATTCACTGCAGTCTTTACTCCTGAAGAAGTTCCTGTAGCACATCAGTCAAAATGACAGAAAGATTCACAGCCAGTGAACCACAATGAGAGCTAGTCTGAGTGCTCAGAGTTAGTTTTCATAACCCCCCCGTGGCTCGTCTAACGGAGCTCTTTGTCTGAAAGCAAACAGCAGGATTCTCCCGTCATACATCAGCAGCACATGTGTGATTCCCGGCCCTCGCAGGCCATCGATCCTGAGGAAGCAAACATGTTGATCAGCGCTAATTACAGTAATCTCTCCTCAAGCGGCAGGCCTACAGAGAGCCGAGCTTGTGATTAAAATGTCCGTCTCCGTCTCTCTCTCTCCGCGAGACGCTTGACAGCCGTTACAGACTCACAAAACAGCCGTCTTTAAGGAACAGATGAGGCTTTGTCAGTCCTGAAGAGTGTTCACAAACACGGCTCTACACCAGGTTTAGATATACAGTATCAGCTGAAGAGCATTCACTGTGAAGGACTGGTATCACCTTTAGAAGACTTTCCAATTTCCCCACTTAAAATCCAACATGCACCAACCGCTCTAACAAACCAGCACCAGAACAGCTGATATAGCCAAACAACTATAGACAAGCAGGTGTGATCATTTAGAGCACAATAAAGTCCCAATTCTCTTCTTCAGATCAGCACAATGGTTTCTTTAAAGCGCCTCTCCTACCACATCAGAAAGCCTTTTTTATTGTTTATATTTAATCTGCTATACCACATTAAAAATATACAAAACACAACTAAAGTGTTAGTTTTGTGTACAAAACTCATTTTAAGCATTTAAGCAAAAACCTTTAGATCAAAAGGTTGCTCAAGATTAAATGTGTCCAAATAAGTCCATGTGATATTTTACTATCATTCATACTAGTATAGTTTTTATTAATATTTAGAATTATTTTTTTTTTATATTTTTTGTTTTCATTTTAATTTTGGTTAAAGTTTTAGTAATTTTTTTTTATTAATTTTTTTTAAATGTCTATGTAGTTCTTATTTTAGTACAGCAAGTTAGACTAAATGGAACTGAGAAGTGCTGTTTAGCTGCAATTAAATGAGTTTAAGATTTATACATAAGATATATAATATTGTATTTCAAAAGGAAAGTTCATCCAAGAATTTAATTATTTACTTAACCTCAAGTTGTTCCTGTATGAGTTTCTTTCTTATGTTGAACATATAAAGTTTAAAGAAGGTAGGTAAGCAAACAGTTGCTGTTAGCCATTGACTTTCACATTATAAGGGGGAAAAATACTATGGACATCAATGGCTACCAGCAGCTGTTTGCTTACCAGCATTCTTCAAAATATCTACTTTTGTGTTTGACAGAAGAAAGAAACTCATACAGCACTGGAATGACTTGAAGGTGAATAAATGATGACAGAATTTTCATTTTTGGATATCTTCAAGGTTTAAATTTTAGTTTTAATTTGTGTGAGTTTGATTGTTTTTTATTGATTTTTTATTGAACTTTGTTAAAACTGGTGGTAATTTGTTGTGTTCTACACGATTAATCTGAGAATAATGAAGTCTGTGGCATTACAGTCTCTTCAGACCAGAACATTGGTTTCTGCGATCTTTAAGGCATTCTAAGGAACTGCAGAATAATCTGTTCTTTACAGACAGTGTCTCATATCCCACTATAAATCTTGTTTATTGAGGAACAGTGAATAACTTATGGTCATGGTGCTTCGCTATCGTCTGTATGCTGGTGTCATAATGCAATGCCAGTGAAGTGACACCAACAACTGACGCCTGGCAGGCAAATTTCATACTAAAAGCCAATTTTTCTGTCTTCCATTTGACTGCAGATGATTTGAGCTGGAGATAAACAGCACCTGTCCGCCGTTTGCCATGATGAGTTTGTTTCTGGAACACAAACACCTTCTGCCTCAAGAGCCAGTGAACATCTGATCATAACAGCGCTGTCACCTTAAGACTTACACAGGCCAGAGGATCATAGTAAATCACACACTAAGGGAAACTTTCTGAAGGTCACGTACCTTTGAAGAGGGGGCAGATCTTCCTGATTCTTGTTGATGGTTGTACTGACCCAGAGCTAACTCCATGTAGAAGAGCGGCATCCCAGCGATCACCATGAAGAAGAGGTACGGCACCAGGAACGCACCTGACACAACCGCACCATTATAGAGCACAAACATACTCAGGCGTACATGTTAGAGTAAGAGTATGATGATGAAATCTCTGAAATAACACCAGTGGAAGTCTGGGAATCATGTCATGATGACAAATGAAAACTCGCTTTTATTTGAGCTTCTTCTTTGTCTCTAAACAGAGGAGCACTGCTTTCTTCTCTAACTTTTACAACTCAGTAAAAATAATCAATTAATACAATTTTAGTTTTATAATATAATATAATATAATATAAACAAACTTTAGTTTTGTAAAAAAAAACAAAAAAAATAATTTAATTTTAATTTATTTATTTATCTATATAGTTTTTATACATTTTTTTTTTGTTATTTTAGTATATCAAGTTAAACTAAATGAATATGAGAACTAAACTAAAAAAAAGTGATTTTTTAAAAAAGCTTTTTAAATGTATTATTATTATTATCATCATCATTATCATTGTTCTTGTTCTTGTCAAACTGGTGACGTACATTGAGTTCACATTATTGTTTCTTCAAGATTTTACAGGCTCTATATCGTTAAGCTTTTACATTTTAAATCAACATCTCTCTTGATTTCTCAGACCGTCAAATTTAGCTGTAAATGGTCAATTTCCACATAAAAACAATATAACTGAAAAGGTTTAATAAATCTCATCCACATGGCTTTGTGAAGCACATCTCAGACTTGTCCGTCTCTCACCTCCACCATTTTTGTAGCACAGGTAAGGGAACCTCCAGACGTTGGCGAGGTCCACGGCGAAGCCGATGACAGACAGGAGGAAGTCGATCTTCTTGCCCCAGGTCTCACGCTGGTTTGGTGGTGTCTGACCGCTGGGACTGACCAGGGCCGAGGAAGTGAACTGCACTCCATTCTGCTCCTTCACCAGGACCAGCTCCACCTCTTTGGGGCCGGCGGTGCCGGAGGGTTTGACGGGGGCGATGGTCGAGGACATGTGTGTGACCGGGAGTCTGCCTCTTAGCATGGGTCGCCGGTGGGCCGTGGAGGACGAGAGAGCGGCTTAGATGCAGAAGCCTCTCTGATGGGATGAGGAGAGCAGAGATGGACGAGAGGAGGAGAGAGACGGAGGGAGGAGCAAATCAGCCATGTTGATCAGAGACCCAGACCTGACGGAGCTCACTAAGAGTCTCAACTAGACCAAGCTATTCCACAGTCAGCAAATACTGCACATGTAGAGCCATTCGAGAAGAAATCACTTCAAAATAGTCATTACGTTGTAATAAATGTGTTATTATGTTGTAATAAACATGTTATAAATGTCTTGGAACAGCAAAAATCTTTCTAGCAAATGCCACAAGTATTTAAATGAACTGTTTTACTCAAATCAAAACATTATTTAATCACCAAATCAATTATTCTACCAATGAAAGTCATTTTAAAATATATCTCCTTAAACTTTTATTGTTTACAAATAATGTTTATACACTGACAAAAAAATAGTGAAGAAGCTGCTTTTAATCAAAGATTGCTAGTAAATTTCACAAATGACAGGAATTGAAAATGCATTTTTGAAGTAAAAAGAGTGAAATAATATTTTCTTGTAAAACATACACCAATTATCTCTCTTTCTTAAACAGTGTTTTGTTTTGCTAAATAAAAACCAAAGTGTGGTTGAATTAACTGAAATATACACAGTAATATATATATATATATATATATATATATATATATATATATACAGTATATAAGTTCCAATTAAAATAAAGATTATTGTAGTACAGAGAACATACTATTTGAGTCTTTCTACCTCACAAATTTCACATTTAATTCAATGTTTGACTTGTTGTTTTTTTGTAATTATCTGTGAAATTTACTTGCAGTTTCTAGGAGAAAATGTTTTTCATCAAATTTTTTTTTCTCCAGTTTATAGAATAAATTCAACATGAATCTGACCACAATTAAGCTGCAAATATTGAAATGAAAATCATTTAGTTAGTATAGAATCTAATTTCTATGACAAACTCAACTGCAGCTCAAACAAGAGCACAAAACCCGACTCTCAGAAAAGCAGCACCTGTTGAGTTTCTGAGATTTGAACTATCTGTCCAAATAGCGATCATGCCATAAAAACAGTGTAAAAGCATAATAAAATTCTACCTTCAGTGTGGGGTAAAGCACTTCTCCAAACAGCCTCTTACTTCTCCATGCGTTGATGATCCTCGTCAGCGTGTGCAATAATTACGGCCATTCTTTGCAAATGCAGACGTGAATCAGGAGCGTGGACGGTCTTTGTTCTTTCTCAGGTAGAGGTAGGATAATATTCTACTTACAATGGCAGATGGGGATGTGATGTGTGAGGATGTTCACATTTCCTTGTCTTCTTCTTCTCTTCTTCTTTCTGATCCTACTCCTCCTCATGCTCCTTCATTTTAATTATTATCATATAATGAGGAGAAGAAGCATCAGGAGACAATGAGGCTGCTTTTCAGAGATTATTCTGAATTGCACTTCTTCCCCTTTTTAAAACAGCCATTTTTTTCTATCTTGTTTTAAGCATAAACTCAACAGTTTAACAGTGAAACAAAACAGTTAGATGTATGCTTAAAACAAGAAAACAAAACCTATGAAAACATATCTCATTTTAATTTATCAATGGTTGGTCTTTGCTAAAGACACCTTATAAAGTTCTCGTTTTGGATCTAGAGCTGTAAAAAAAAAAATGTATGAAATAAAAATCTTGATCGTTACAGTATTTATTTATTTATTTGTTTATTTGTCAGGGACAATGCAAAAGAGACACATTGTAACAGGTTACAATAACTTGAACCGATGTGTTGCATATAGGGTTTCTAGCTGAAGCTAATTTGCAACCCCTGTCCCTGGTTAGTATATTGTATATTTCAGAAGATAATACATTATACACTAATATAATGTCTTTCTGCTTCCAAATCTCATATTTCAGTGTGCTACCTGCTGTTTCTCTATAATTGTTTGTGAAGTTTATTAGCAATTCCTGAGTGGAAGTCATTTCAAGTAAATCCTACACCAGTAGTTTTTTTCACTGTATGAAATAAATGTTTATACTGAGATCGTCTGATTAAAGATCATGTGAGAATACAGAGGAAAAACGTCTGAGGAGCAGGAGATCAGTTTGCTCTCCATTAACCCTCATGGAGAAATCACTGAGACACGGAGGAGATCCGAATGGCCCACAGCACTGCTCAATGAATGACATGAACATGTGTGGTTTTAGGGAAGTGTGTGGCATGATTGTGGCGATGTGATGATATTTCAGCGTGTTAATCTTGGCCTGAGGCTGAGCATTAATCATCTGAAGACTGCATCTGTTGAAGTGAGACAGCAGTTTGGCTCCAGTGCAGCAAATACCAGATCAAACGGAGGTTATCATCTTACCCTTTCACACAAATCACAGATCCACAGGCAAACAACAAGACCTGTGTTGATGATGAGAACACAAACCATCATCTGACTCTGCTAAACCAAAACACTTCAACAGACAGTAAAGAAGATCAGAATTCATCACCATTTACAGAACATACGTTAGTTTCCATGTGACAGTAACCTGGCAGGTTACTAATGTAACCTTGGTTCCCTGAGATAATAGGAATGAGTGTTGCATAAACACATTTATCGGAAAACTCCTGTAACTCTGAATGCTGAAGCCTAATTTGCTCACGTTTGTGTAGCTGCACAAACATATGGCATTTCAGCCTGCCAAAACAGGTGGAGCCAACTGCTTATATATAAGTCAGCAATGAATGCAGTTTCAACAGAATCTTTTGACTGATAGCAACAGTCATCGACTCGTGTGCAGTGGTATAGTAGGGCAGTCTACGCAACACTTGTTCCTGTTATCTCAGGTAACCGAGGTCATATGGGGGATCAGGGTGATCAGACGGACAAGGTCCATGCCTGAAGGGCAAGGACATCCAAGTTATAAAACCTATGGAAGGTTGACAGTGAATACTGCCTCATAGATATCTCTGATCAAGACTCCTCTGGAGTGCTGCTCTGATTGCCTAAAGTGGCTAGAGCACTCTACATAAACTTTAAGAGCCCTAACCAGGCAGAGTGCATTAGGACCCTGCTCGTCCTCTGATTTAGGAAGATCCAGAAGGGTGATAACCTGTGCTCTGAAAGGAGTGAAGTATAGCCGTGACTTAGTTTGAGGACGACTTTACAGTTATTAAGCCCACTCAAGTCAAGAAGCGCTGAGTGAAAGTGCTTGCAGATTGCCCACTCGCTTAACTAATGCTAAAGCCAATAAGAGGGCGGTCTTAAACAACAGAGGCTGTAAATCAGCCGACTGGAGTGGCTCAAAGGGAAGGGTCCTGAGGAGTGTGGATAAGTCCCCGGTTAGTACAGTATGAGAATGAGGCAGATTCAATGTCCAAGCTCCCCTTGGGAACTTAACAACAAGTTCATTATTGCTGACTGACTGGCCAGCCACAAGAGTGTGATTTGCTGCAATAGCTGCCACATATACTTTGAGCAAGGAAGAGGTGTGCAGCTCTCACAGAAAGGTTAGAATGGATGACACGTCACATGAGGATGGTTCCTCAATTTGGACTGCACACCAGTCAGAGATCACAGACCATGTAAGGGCATAGAGGTGTCTCGTAGACAGGGCTCTAGCCTCCAAAATGATGTTAGTTATCCTCATGTGGAGCTGTCAAGAGTCCCATTAGGGGCCAAACATGAAGGCTCCACAGCTCGGGCCGGGGCTGCCAAATCAAGCCTCTTACTTGGGAGAGGAGAGCTGAGGGAGCATGGCAATTGGAGGAAAGGCATGCAGACAAGCGTTCCTTTGATAAATAAGTTGGGCAGTGAGAGTCTTCTGAGGCGAACAGGTCCACCTCTGTACTTCTGTAGACAGACCATATTTTCTGAATCACTTGGTGGTGTAGTCTCCATTCTCCTGATCTGATACAGGCAAGGGGCCTTCCAGGGAGCCACAGCTCTGATGCAGCGGTGGGTCACCTCGAAGTGAAGGCATTCCAGGTGCCAAGTGTGGGATGGTACATGGGCATTGAGCCAGAATTGGAGGGCCTACATGTGAAGCTATATGAAGCAGACCCAGAGAAATCACAGAGGAGGCAGTCGACATGAGGCTGTGTATACTCTGGAAAACTTTGATGGGGTGAGAAGCCCCCAATGTGAACCACTCTGCTAGCCTCTGAATTGCAAGTAAGCATCCTGTTGTGAGGCAGATCTGCATCTGGGCATCCCCTGGCTGGAAGACAGAATGCACTTGGCTAAATTAATTTTGAGCCCAATGCACAGTAGGTGACTGAGCAGCAGTGATCTGTGAGCAGGAATTTCCTGATCCGATCTGGCTAACACAAGCCAATTGTCAAGGTAATTCAGAACTGTATATAGATAAAGTGGTTGTCTTGTAGGCTAGCATCAGTACCTTGAATTTGATGCGAGTGTCTATTGGCAGCCAGTGCAAGCTGATGAAGAGAGCTGTGACGTGAGCTTTCTTCAGCTTGTTGAAGACCACACTCACTGCTGCATTCTGGATCAGTTGTTAGTACATGCAGGAAGGCTGCGAAGAGAGCATTACAATGGTCCAGTCTGGAGAGAACAAGAGCTTGGGCAATGAGCTGTGCAGTCTGCTCTGAAAGGGAGGGTCTAATCTTCCTAACGTTGTATAAGGCAAATCTGCAGGACCGGGCCATTGTAGCAATATGGTCTGTGAAGCTTAACTGATCATCAGTCACAACTCCAAGGTTTCTGCCTGTCCTGGGAGTAGTTATGGTTGCCTTACCTAGCTGTATAGAGACGTTGTAATGAAGTGCTGGGTTTGATGAGACCATGAGCATTTCTGTCTTAGCAAGGTTGAGTTGAAGGTGATGATCCTTCATCCAGCCAGAAATGTCTGTCAGAAAGGCTGCAATGCAAGCAGCTACTGTCGGATCGTCTGGTTGAAATGAGAAGTAGAGTTAAGTGTGATCAGCATAGCAATGATAGGAAAAGCCATGCTTCTGAATGACAGATCATAAAGATGACATGTAGATGGAGAAGAGAAGTGGTTCAAGTACTGAGCCTTGGGGAACCCCAGTAGCAAGAAGTTGTGACTTAGAAACCTCACCCCTCCAAAACACCCTGAATTACCTACCTGAGAGGTAAGACTTGAACCACCGGAGTGTAGTTCCTAAGATGCCCATTTTCATGAGGGTGGACAGGAGGATCTGGTGGTTAAGTGTGTCAAAAGCAGCAGACAGATCCAGCAAGATGAGTACTGAGGATTTGGAAGCTGCTCTTGCCAGTCTCAGGGCTTCAGTAACCGAGAGCCGTGCTGTCTCATTTGAGTGGCTGCTTTTGAAGCCAGATTGGTTGTTGTCCAGGAGGTTGTTCTGTGCAAGAAAAATAGAAAGTTGGTTGAACGCAACTTACTCAGGTGTCTTTGCAATGAATGGAAGAACAACAAGAGCGAGTAACCTTGTTCTATAGTCTGCAGAACCCAGCTTGACATGCCAGCCATGGCTTCCCAAGCCTGGAGCCGGGCACAAGGGGACTGAGCATTTTGAGTGTCAGTTCACTGTACGGGGGCAGGGAACTGATATTTGTGCTGTTGTGAAGTGGAGAAGTGCTCTTTTAAATAGGTGGGTCTGCTATCACAGCGGTAATTTGATCGGGCACATGCTGAGTGGGAAGGACAGGCACAGCATGAACAGAACTTCACTTAAAGGCTTAGGCAGGAAGTGCAATGACTTCTTTGCTGCAGTGAAGCGCTCTGTCCTTGAACTTCCAGGAAGAACTCTGACATCTTTGGGGGGAGATTTAATTATGATGTCCTGGTAGGGACCATTCGTATAGGTGGCTGCGGGCAGGCTCTTCTGGAGCTGACCATTCTAAGCTGACTGATTTACATCCTCACCACAGCATGGTGAGGATGTAAATAAGTTCGCTGTCCACACAGACCCATGTTGACTCATTAAGGGGAAGGGTGCTGGGATCCTCTCCAGAGCACTTCCAGTCCTCTGCATCTGAAGCTGTCAGTGACATGGAGTCGTCATAGTCTTGTGAGGAGAGTGAAGCATGTGGGACCTATGCTGGTGTGAGCTCACTCGAGCCCTATAACTCAGCTCTGTGACTCAGCTGTTTTTTCCTCCTAGGCTCCTGGCAGGGGAGAAACAGGAGAGCAGGAGGGGCGGGGTTGCCTTCATTGAAGAAGGCAATCCGCGAGCGAAGCAGGGCAATAATCATGCTCTTGCAGTGAGAGCAGTCTGTCTCAGTAAGCACAGCCTGTGGGGGACACACTCACTGTGCCCATCTAAAGCATGCAGGGGTGCCCTGCACGAGCCACACTAATGACACAACATTTGCAGTAATGCAGCTGAAATTTACTCCTAGGAAATTGCTCTTTTTGTTTGCTGGATGGCTGCAGGGGAGAAGCGCTGAAGAGGAGCATCTTTCTGCTGTCAGGGCTCTTCTATGGTGAGTATGCAGGCTTCTTCATTCTTCTTTGTCAGTGTCCAGCAAGGAGATGATCTTTGCCCTGAAGGTGAAAATTGATTGTCGTTTCTGACATGCTGAAATTTCATTTGTTCATGCAGCTACATGAACATGAACAAATCAGGATTCAACATTCAGACTTACAGGATTTTTCCCATAAGCATGTTTTAAGCAAAGTGGGAGGCCATTTTCAAAAGGGAATTAGACATTATTAACTTACAAAATTTAGGAAAACTGAAAGCATCATACGGCCAACATTGGTTATGTATGGGGTTAGAATTGCACAATTCTAAATAAATAGATTATGTTAATCAGATTATTTTAAAGAGATTAATTTAAGGAGATTAAGAAAAGTAATAGAAGAATAAATACAATGAGATCCACAAATAAATCTAAAGAGTTTCTCAAACATGAATTAAATTCACAGGAAAAGAGAGATTTGCAAAAAAAAAAAAAAAAACATATCCACAAATATCTTCTTATGTCACAAACACAACTTTGTCATCATTTGTAAATTGCTTCCTGAGTATTTGTAGTAGAGACCTGCGCAGGATGGATTTTTCAGTCCCGCTCCCTCAAGGTTATGTCCTGCGCCCGCCCACTCCCACATAAATATATCTTATCTGGTCCCACTTCCCGACTTATGAAATAGCTCTGTAACATCTCTTAAGTTCCCCAACATCCCAGCATAAAAGAACACTCCCACTAAAATATTTGTTATTTAGGCTAAGTATCAACATTCATGAAGCACTGTAACAGAAAAGCAAGCACAGGCTACTCCGTGCATGGTTCGGCATGACAAGAATGCAAGCAAAGAGTGCTCCTTTATTATCACTAAAAAGCTGACATCTCAGTTCATTGCGATCTCATAAAGCTCTGTTATAACACAATGAATATATGCACAATGAATCTTTCACACTGTCTACAACCTGTGTGTTATTAAGACGATTATTAAGACGATTCGTGATGGAAGTGTTTATTAATAATAATAATAATAATAAAAGAATAAAAACAACTAAATCAAATATTATATAAAAAATACAAATAAAAGTTAAAGTGAAAACTGATCAAAAAAATTAATTTTAAATTAATAATAAAAATGTATGCAGTATAAATAATACTAATATAGCACTCTTCAGCACCTTTACAAAACGGCATGATAACATGAAAATAATGGTGTTTATCAAATGGAACAGGCGTGTGGTAATTCATATCCAAGCATGGCCTTTGAACAAATATTATTATCATTAGTGACTGACAGGGATAATTCAATAATCAGCTCCTTTCCGAGATTCATTTTCAGCACACATTACCTGCTAACATGATCAAGCAGACTGAAGGTTTGATGTGGATCTGCAGATTTCACATTTAATGCCGAACCTTTGTCTCTCACTGCTCGGGTCTTAATGATGAAGAAAAACAGTCATGGTACCAAAAAAAAAAAAGAAGGAAAAAAATCTGCAGAAGAATGCAGTTTGTGAATGGTATATGAATGATCTATGACAGAGCGGTCATGGTCCAGACGTCTCTCTCTCACAGACAATGAGAGATTCCTCAGAGCGACGGTCATGGTAAGACTCACTGCTTTTAAACAATCCTCCATAGAGTCGCTCTCCTCCGCACACCTGACTGGAGCCAATTAAAAGAGCAGTTCATCCGTCATTTGATGAAAACACTTCTGTGAGAACAAGGACGCTGCCGGAGAAACTCTGTTGTCAATCAGTGATCTTTCACTATTCATCAGATCCACTCATGCATTTATAAGAGAAGCAGGAAAAACACAGTGCTGAGCTTCAGGAGACGCTGATCCATGACCAATCTTTCAATCACATCAGTCCATTAAAGAATCATGACATCCAGCATTATATACGCTGTACAAATAAATCAACGAATTCACAGACACACAGGGGAAAAAATTAAATAAAAACATTGTATAAATCCACATGGGTTTCAGAGAATCCCCCAACATTTTCACACTTGTCTAGCACAAATATGTGACTTGTTTTATAATTACAGTCCAAAATAGGTGGGGCGTGTCAGAACATCTGGCACATTGTGACATAGCCTGATAGCTTAAAATATTATTTTACTTCAAATAAAATAACGTTTTTAAGAATTAAAATTGAGCTCATTTTGTAATTGGACAATGAATAGATTGCAACCAGGCCTCATGCTTGGGATGGCCCAGATCCCAACACACAGCTATACAGCTCAAAACAATATGGGCAAACAGATGAGAAACATACTCAGAAAAACCCAGAGATGAACACAACAACTCTCACAGAACACTAGTCAAATACCAGCCAGTTTCAGCAATACCTTCAAAAGATTCTGGAATTTTGGCACAGATGTTTAAACCATAATATTTCAATATTCCATTCATCAAAAGTGCTCAGATGAGATTTGTTGCCATCGATGGTCAAGAGAACAAAAAAATAGGTCATCTTACCCAATATAAAGTGATATACAGTCAAACCAAAAATTATTCGGGATAGCAAAATAAAGTAATCTGTGACATTTTATAGGCAAAAAATCTCCATACAGTGGTCTACCAGTAAAATTAATAAAAAAAAAAAATTGGGACCAAAAGTTATTCGGATAATTTGACCTGACCATGTTTTGCTTTACTGTTTTTTTCTTTAATTGCTAACGTGATCTTTTTCCACCACCGACTGAACAAAATGAAGCATTGCTTGGTAATTGGTTGAGCTAAATTGGTATTATCTAATTGTGTTCTTGAAGTATTTTATTACCATTTTCTAAACTATAGCAAATAAACTGATTATGTGAGAAATGTTGGTTTGACTGTAAGTATAAAGAAGGTTAAAATCTGGGCAAAAGCAGGGTTTCTGCTGGTTTTATGATGGTAAATCTAAGACTTCACGACCTTTTTAAGACAAAGATTTGGTAATCACAGTAGCACTTTACATATAGTCTTTATGTACAATGCATTATACAGTACAAGTAGTTTTAATGCATTAAGTATACCTTGTAATGCATTGTACAATCTCATGAATAATTGTAACCAGAGTTAATACATAAGACTCATCAATTTGTTACACTATGCAAATTTTCTTATACTTATTTACAACAAGATATAAATGTATTACAATGGACATTATGAATAATTATAATGCATTATACCCTCTAATAACCCTTAGGGAACCCTAAAGTATTACCAAAACATCTAAAGATTCCTAAATCAAAACACATTTACATGAAAAGCAAAGTGACAAGAGAAACTAATTAATCTGTGGAAGGACAAATTAAGACTTTTTTTATGATTGACAGAAACCTTGAAAAGACAATGTAATAGTTAAGAAATACTACTTGAGCTGTTATCATTATTGTTTTTATACGATGATGATCTGAAGCCATCATCACACAAGCTCTTGCTGTCTCAGAGAAAAAGCCCATCTGCTCCTCTAGAGGGAGCCAGAAAACAAGCAGAGCCAGACAGAATGTGCTCAAGTGTCCCTTTTTTATTAGAGTCAGAATGACAAGTCATTTCATAGCAGTCAAAACAGACAAGCCCAGGAATCTTGTAAAAATGACTCGATACATTACAAAATAAAAGTCAGGGCAAAATAGAAAAGATCTACTTCAGCCGGACGAGTGTCAGAAGAGCCATCAGAAAGACCCATGACCTGGAGGAGTTCAGCCTATCTTCTTCAGCTCAGTGTTAGACATGCGTCACAGACACCAGAGAAATAAATACACGAACCTCTACGAACACAGAGGAGAGCAGGTCTTCTGTGAGGTATTTCAAATAAACTCTACACTGAAAAAAACACCAGAGAGATGCTGGGTCCTCATTTCATTATACTACAAGACTGATGAAAACAATGAAAAACAAAACTCTTTCCATCTTAAATCAGCGCTTCTGACCGTGAGAAAGGAGACTAAGGTTTGCTCAGATCACACATTTCTGATCATTACTTATGCTTTTATTCAATAATATTCTGGCCACTGAAGCAAATGAAACCATTAAGATACTTTGAGCTGACATTTTCATGACAATTTAATATACATCTGACTGTTTGTGTTGTTATTCTCATTAGCATAATTTAAAACACCAATAAAATGATTGTTTAATTGAAAAGCATCACATTTTATTTTCTTCACAGAAATAACACTTTGCTTCATTATGATAATATGAATTTGGGGTAAATGTGTTTGTTACAAAAATAAAATCATAATCAAAAAAAAAAAGTCCAATGTCCAAGAACTGCAACCCCATCAGATACAGAGCAAACCCACAATCCCTTTCTGCACAATACAATATCATCTGTATGGGTTCATATCAAAAGCCACTGTAACACAGTAACTGATCACTGTAACCTGTAACAGTTACAATCACTGTAACACTGTTACAGTTAAATGTAACACAAAAACCAATCACTGTAACACAGTAGCAGTTAACTGTAACACAGAAACCGATAACTGTAACCAGTCACTGCAACACAGTAACCAATTACTGTAAAACAGAAAGCGATCACTGTAACACCGAAACTGATTACGGTAACAGTAACAAATCACTGTAACACAGTAACACTTAACTGTAACACAGAAACTGATCACTGTAACATAGTAACCGTCCACATAAACACCAGCAAACCTTCACATTTGTCAGAGGATTCATGAAAAGAAAGCTTAAAAATCTAAAGTGCCAGCACGAGTAAATACGCATCAGAATTTAGAAAAAAGAAGAGAAAGCATGGACTGAGATGAGCTGGAGACCGGTGCCATCATGAGCACAGAGACTCTGTACATCAGGCTCCAGATCCACCTCTCACCACTTCCTGTTTGAGACTATCGCCACTCAAATATGATGCGCTTTTGACTGCTGATTGTGATGGATTGTCAATACATTCTCTTTTCATCATTACAATTACATTGAAATTCAAGGCCAACAATAATCTTTGTGAAATCTGTGTTTTGGAAAAAAAAAAAAAATAACCATAATAATTACATACATAGCGGCATCAGCAAGGAAAACATCACAGAATGTGTAGAAAGACAGAAGCTGGTCGTACTAGTTAACCAGGTCAATCTGAAAATAACACTTTAGATCACAAATCTGTCATGGCAGTGAGAGGAAATTCTTTTATGTATATCAAAATTCACAAAATGCCCAGCACTCGGAATTTTCAAAATACATATCAGAAATTGTTTTTAAAAAGGTAGTGACATCGATAAAATATTGCTTTGCCAAAAAATGTGAGTTGAATTGAGAAGTGACAGTGAAGTCCTGTCCAGGGTCTACCAGATTTCACTAGAAACTAAAGTGTGAATCAAACATCTCAGACGTAATAAACGCAGAAGTCTGAGGTGTTGGTGAAATGTTGAGGAGACTAAACTGATCAAACCTGCATCTTCACATTAGCTCATCGACCATAAACAAATCTTAGAAACATAATAACAGTATCTTTTAGCAAAATAAACCCTGACAACTTTTGAAATCTTTGTGGTAAATCAAATTTAAGACCAAACTTTAAGAAAATAACTGCATATCGCTTAACTTTGGCCTTATTGCATGGTTCAAAAAAAAAAATAAAAAAAATTAGTGATTCGATATTTGTGTTCAATCACATCAGGCAGTGCATTTATTCACTCGGGGTGTGTTTAAGCCGAATGCATGAAAACAAATCATCCATTTACCCCAAAACATCATTCATTAGGGATTCAGAGTGACCTCGGTCAGAATCTGATTGTTCGTGTGAAGAAACCGGAGCTCAAAGAAAGAGAGGAAGACTTTACTTGACGTAAAATGCAGATAAAAATGTACTATAATATTGGAATAAGCCACTTTATTGGACTTGAAGCCAATTTTTCACTTGCCTGTGTGAGTGAAAAATAGAAAAATACAGGAATATGCTTATCAAAAGGTAAACGCTCTGTTATTGACTATATCTAATGAATAACATTGATCAGATTCCTGACTCGCTAACTAAACCACAGTCATTATTCTGTATTTGGTCCATATTGATGTAAGATTTAAGCAGTTTATTTCAGTACCTGAAGTAAATCAAAATGAAATGAAAAAAAAAAAAATCAGCTGATTTCGAAGTGATCATGAAATGATTATTGGATTTGCAGAATTCATAAATGTGCAACTGACTGTACAGAAGGATGAGAAAAACAAAAACACACGCACACACCCAAAACAAACACCATTAGCCGCTTTCCCCTGAGCGAAGGGACGAAATATTAAGGAATCAGGAGATATAATAATATAATAAAACCGGCTCATTCTGATTCAGACCAGCACTGAATCCAGTCGTATGTTGCACCTCAAATCTGATGCTCAGTCCGTCCAGCAGGAGGAGACAGAGCTCAGGTATCTGTCACTGGCGCTCAACGATCAGATCAAATACTGAGTAATACTGTTATCAAGCATCGAGCCCATGCAAATACTCACTTACGAATTCATAAAGGCATCTACAGTCGTGAAAGACGGAAAACAAAAGACGTGGTGTGAGGGACTGAATGAGAGAGCAGGAAACCACTTGCATTCATCACTGACCGGACATTTTCATCCCGTATTACAAAAACATGCACAGTCGGTCAGTATCAGTCACACACAATGAGAAATGAAATAAGTGCTTGGCTTTCAAGTTTTTCTCTGACCCAAAAACAAAACACAAATTCCCTTCAATTTGCTTTTAAAATAGTGATTCTGAAGTGATGCTGAGGGGAAGAGAAAACCAGCAAGCGTACAGGAACCAATCAAATGTCACGGACAGCAGGAAGTAAACGTTGCAGCGGCGCTCAGTCGAGTTTCTTCTGCTCGCTCGGGCTGAAGTCGGCGCAGAAGCCGTTGGCGGCGTGGGACGGGGAGCTGCTGCCGAAGCCTGCGTTGTCTGAGTAGAGGTACTGCTCGGCGAAGTCTGGATGCTGATCCACAAACTCCCTGAAGCTCTCTGCCAGCGGGAGACGCCAGAGGAACAAGAGTCAGAGCAGGAAAACAACATCTGAAACACAGCGTCTGCTGCTGCCGCCTAAATAACTGCACATTTCTACACGACACATGATTCAGATGCTTGAACTACGTCAAGACACAGAACAGGCTGCGTGTTTACATATGCTTGTGTTTTCCATCAAATGATAGCAGAAGAGGCATGAAATACTCCTGACCTCAAATATGTGAATGTTAACCCGCGTTAAGTTACAGCAGGGTAGCATGAATTGGGAAAATAAAAAATAAATAAATAGCATTTTGTCTTGATAAATTTATGATTGCACTTTAAAATGCAATATAATCTAATTGCTGTGCTTGTTTGTAGGGTTGTACAATTTTGGCCAAAGTGATTATATCTCAAAATGGCGATACAATATAATAACTAATAGTAAAACATAAGAAACATTACAATACAATTTCAATATTAATATAAAATGACTAAAATTAAGAAATGTTTCTATTGCAGTATTCCAATGTAAAACACACACACACACACACACAAAAGAGTATGGAGGAAAAGCTAATATTCACCTAACATTAATCTTACTTTCCTCATTTTCAAACAATAAACCATTAAATATTTATTTTGATGGAAAACTGCAGGGAGCCCTTAAAGCTTCTGTTTTGTTGTTGATAAGATGGTTGGCACAATCATTTCCTGCAATTAATGTTAAAGTGACTCACTGAAAACAATGAATCCTGCATTACTCACATTTAAAAATGAACCCTTCACTCTGAAACATTCAGTGCATGTTTTTATTTAATTTATTTAACTATCATACCAAGCCATATTGTTTCAATTAATTGTGCAGCACTAGGCCATTTTGTTAAATACAAACGTTTTATCATCTACACAATCCTAGGTGACGTCAACCGAAACATAATTAATGACTCTTTCTCAAGAAACCCAGGAGAGGTCAGCTGTGAGTATGAACGCATCTCTTACCGAAGCTGATTTTGCCCGAGTCCTCTTCATCGATGGCTCTGAACAGACGGCTGACTTTGAGCTCTCCGACGCCCAGCGCTGTCCTCAAGATGCACATCAGCTCGTTCTCCGTGATCGCACCGTCCTCCTCGGCCTCAAACATCTGAAGACATCACACAAACCAGCAGACTCTCAGAGCTGAGCATCATCACCACAAGTGCAGTCACTCAATCGTTCCAGAAAAACCTGGCCTAGTCTACTCCTCTGACCTGGAAGGCCAGCCTGATGGTGTCCAGTGTTTTTGCTGGCCGACACACCACAGAGAAGGCGATCACAAACTCCCGGACGTCCATCGAGTGGTCTTCATTCTGCTCCGAGAGAGACGAGACGGAAATATTTCATGGCATTGAGCACAAGCAACAGCTGATCAGTGAAAAGACGGAGGAAACAGACATCTGATTCAATCGCACGTTCACATCTGTTCATGAACCATTAAAAGACCAGCTCAGAACTGTGTGGATGGATATTAATTTACCTCGTCAAAGAGAGCGAACATGTGTCTGAGCTCGTCTGACACGGGCAGCTCGAGGAACTGGGAGAAATCCTCCAGACTCAGTCTCTGACCCTGCAGTTTACGAGCGCGCTTCCCATAATCCTGCAGGAGCTTCTCCGAGTTCACACGCTTCAGCCTGAGAGTCAACACGAGCAGTTCAGTACAAACCTCATTCACTCACATCAGCGCAGCCGTGCAGAAATCACACAATCCAGTCAGAAAACACAATCTACTGTATAAGCCAGAATGTCATGCAAATGTTGTATGAATACATCAAAAGCAGGGCTGCACACTCAATAAGATCATGATATGCACTAGTGTCTGTCAATATGAAGCAGTGGAATGTACTTATCAGTAATAAAAATAACTGTGTTAAAACTGTAAGAATGTTTTGATTTTAACAGTAAGACTGTGATGTGCAGCACTTTATTTGACAAAAAAAAAAAAAAAAAAAAAAGTGTTAATGCCTTCATTTAACTCTCACTGTTTTTGATAATAAAACCAGAAAAAAAAAATTAAACGAAAACGGAATTTCTGGGAAAAAAAAAATACAAATTATAAAAAAAAAAAAAATTATAACAACATAAAAAAAATCATTCCATTTCACCCTACTGTAAAAGAATTTGAATAAATTATTAAACTGTTAAAGTTTTATTAATTCAAGTGACTAGACATTCTTTCTGATTACTGAAATTTAACTAAACCATTACAGTGAAATCAAGAACGATTAAAACGGATATTAACAGAATGCAACCCAATAAACCAAATTTGGGAGGGGGGTCAGATCATATGGCCCTAAAATGTAATTTTTGTTAAACTTTTAATAAATTGTTATTAAAATGCCAGTTTTATTATTTCAATTAATTAGGCATGCTTTTAATAACAAAAAAAAAAAAAAAAAAAATGAACGAAAATGTAATTTAACCAGAAAACAATGGAATTCAAAGAAATGGTAACCATCTTTTTAATAAATGGAAATTAATAATAAATTCAAATAAAATTAAAAAAAGAGAAAAATAGAACTGATTTTCTAGTGCCCTGAAAATGCCCTTTTTATTTTCCTTTAATAAACTGATTTTAAATTGTACACGTTTCAATATTTAAACTAATTATACATGTTTTTTGATTACTAAAACTTAGTATAACCGGAAAAAAACAATGCAATGGAAATTAATTTTTCCAATGGAAAAATCCATTTAATTAAAAATGTATTTCATAAAAAAAAAAAAAAAAAAACCACTGAAAAATAAGAATTTAGTGAAACATAAAAATAATCCATAGTGCCATTTTCATCTATTTCATCTTCTGCATGCTGAAGTGTGTGCAGGCTGATTCTCCTCATCAGTGTCTGTAATAATAATGAGACTCACCCCAGACTGCGCACCAGTTTAGCGAACTCCAGCAGACACGTGTCGACGGGCAGCCGGATCTGACCCTCCGCCATGGCTAGCTGACAGTCTTCATACGAGTAGTCTGTGACGGGGACCTGCAGGGCCTTCAGACATAACACATGACAATCAGACACACGCATTCATCAGAGTCTGTCCTAACATACAGCAGTGACATTTGGTTCTGGTTATAACCCTGGTTCTCTGAGGTAGATGAGTTAGACATCTGACTATGGGAAACACCTCCTGTGTGGTCATCCATGAAGCCCTATACAATCACGCCCAGCAGGCCTGCGCTCTCGGGAAGCCCCACCCCTTTCCTATATAAACTGCAGCGCTGGCCCAGAATGGCATACTTTACAGCTCTTCCGAGCACAAGAATAACGGGCCTCTGCTGAGATGTCTCACTCATTTCCCTCAGAAAACCAAGATTATAACCATAACCAAATGTTCTATTTTGGTCGACTCACTCGACATCTCACTATGGGCAAATAGTACTTTGTAATGTCCAATTTATAAAATCACAAATATATGTGGAGATGCCCAGTGAGGTGCTGCACACACATTTCCCAAAGAGATGCCTTTATATAACACCCAAGACACTCTTGTAGAATGGGCCCTTAGGTTTGCTGGTAATAGCCGAGCCTTTGCTGAATACACCAGCTTCATTGCCTCCACTATCCAGTGAGATAGTCGCTGTTTTGACAGTGCCTTGCCCTTCTTAGAATTCGCAAAACACACAAAGAGGTTTTCAGATCATCTAAATCCCTGTGTCTTATCCAAGTAGATCTGTAATGCCCTCATCAGAAAAAAGTGCTGCCGATTTCCCCTTTCTCTAGGGATTCTGAGAGAGGAGGGTTGAAAGCTTTAATTTCTACATCCATACATGAATAGCCAGGCTTGATTACCTTGTGCACGAATGCTGGGTTTGGGAGCCAGATAACTCTGGAAAAGTTGTGTATATCTGATACATGCAAGGTTGATAGGCAATTCATCTAACTCTCCGACTAGCTTCATAGAGGTCAGGGCGAGCAATAAAGCTGTCTTGTGTGAGACAATCTTCAACTCCGCATGCTCCAAGGGTTCAAAAGGGGCTTCCCCCAGGACCAGGGACAGATCTCATGCTGGTAACATCAGGTCTGGTAATTGGTCTCAGACGGCGCACACCCTTCATAAATCTACTTACGATAGGATACTTTCCTACCGTTTCACCATTAAAGCCCATATGACACGATGAAATGGCCACCAGGTACACTTTGATTGTAGAGAAGGCTTTGCCTCTCTTGAAGGAAGGTAAGAATGTCCAATACTGATGAAAGAAACAGTATATTTTGTCTTCCCTGACACCATAGGCGCTGTCGCATCGGAGGAATGTTTTCATACTTCCTAGAACTACTGGGAGAAGTTCACGCTTTTTGCCGTCTTCGCACCACAGGAACTAGGAACGCATTTAGTTCTAGGAACTCCATTTAGGGGAACTAAATTAGCTCCTACTTCAGAGCAGGGTCTAAAATAGTTCTATAGGAACTACCAGTGACATAAGTGTACGCTGATTGGCCAAACACATACGAAACACTGGCTACCTAGCATTTTTAAAAAGCCACGTAAAAAAAATTAACTCCATGAACATGGAAAACAGCGATAACATTTTGTTCTTTTCCCAGCCTCGATGATTACACTGCAAGTTGTCACTGGAGATTTAGTCAGATTCTCATGCTTTCAATTGTGTAAACTGCGTTTACATCCTCGTTATCATTAACCCCATGACTCACACCAAAAACAGCTCTGAACACAGCATCCTCACCGGTTGTTAATGTTTGTAAATGTGAATAAAGACATCATTGTTGGGCGCTTCTAAGTTCCTGCTGCCGGTGCAAATGCAACCAGGAAAATGGCCCGAGAAAGCGGGTGCGAAAGCGCCTCATGTCTCAAACCTTTTCCATTTTGCCTCATACAGAGATCTGGTGGAGTCCGCTCTAGCACTCTCTATGGTCAAAATCACATTACAGGGCAGGCCCAGAGTGTTCAAGACCTCTCATGGGCCAGACCCAAAGATTCAACCTCTCCAAATGTGGATGAAAGATCCTCCCCCTGCCAGAGGGAGGAGGTCCATCTCTGCTGTCCACGTCCTCCCTGGTCATGATGGTCCACGTCCTCCCTGGTCATGATTCGTCTGGTCAGAGGAGAACTGGTCAGAGGTTTTTTTTCTTCATTCTGTCACTGATGGAGTTTTAAGACCACAGGAACAGATGATTCTTCTGCACAATCTGACTTTGCTGCAGCCTGGAATTGAACTGCTGGTTTGTTTGAAAATTATTGCACAGATACTATTTACACTGAACTGAGCTGCATGATGACATCACTGAATTCAATGATGAACTGCCTTTAACTGTCATTCTGCATTACTGACACACTGTTCTCCTAATTAATGTTGTTCAGTAGCTTTGACACAATCTGTTTTGTTTAAAGCGCTATATAAATAAAGGTGACTTGACTTGACTTCCAAAAGAGGACACGACTAGAAATCAGTGGTTAAGTTGTATTTATGCAACGCGTAAAAAGACAGTATAAGTCAGGGTTCCTCAAATCTTACCCTGGAGGGCCAATGCACTGCAGTGTTTAGCTCCAACCCTGATCAAACTCCGCTGCCTGTGATTTTCGAATGATCCTGAAGACATTGATTAGCGTGCTCAGGTGTGTTCGATTAGGGTTACAGCTAAACTCTGCAGGAAAGTGGATCTCATGGGCCAGATTTGAGGATCCCTGGTATAAGTCATTATAATCAGTAATTATCTCCCCACTGGATGAAACAAATGCCTCGTTTGTAATGTGTTTTATTGTTTTGTCTCGTCTAGTGATGTCCAGATCGCGAACAAATCTTTCTATTTAACCAGATCTTCTCAAGGAACCACTTGAACCAGTTTACCAAATCGAACTGAATCGTTTGAAATGAACTGCGTCTCAAGTATGCACTAATCCACAAATAACTTAAGTTATTCTGCTTATAAACGTGCCTTACACTCCCTCTGACGCGAAATAAACCAATACCCCGAGTTATTCAGTTCCTCCTAACAGTACATTGACTGAACTGCTAAAAGAGAACCGCTGATGGGATGTGCACGAGCGGAGCAGCTGGACTGATCTTGTGCTGCTGGGAGACAGCATCACAGTATGTTAAGGGGTGTTACATTTCTGTCACACGCTTGAGGCATTCGGCCAATCACAATGCACTGGATAGCTGGCCAATCAGAGCACACTTCACTTTTCAGACCGATGAGCTTTGTAAAAATCGACGCGTTAATGTTATTTATGAAAAATATTTTTCATTAATTCATTCATTATTTAGGTTATGTTTAAGTTTTCACAGGTTCTATGAAATTCATCCATAAAAGGCCTGTTTCCACCTAAATAAAATATAAACTGTTTGCAAACATGTTTTCTGCTGCTGATGAATTTGTTGTTTTAAATAAATGGTAATAAATTGTAAAAAAAAAAATGAAACACCAAAAACAAACAAATACAGGCAACATAAACATGCAACAACAGGTAATCAAACAAATATTTAAATATCTTTACATATTTTGTAAATCTTTAAAAAACATTGTAAATACAGAGAGACTGAGGCCATGAGGAGCGCTGAGATCTTACTTTGCCATCAAGCGGCGCACGTTGTGAGCGAAGAGCGCTGGGTTCTTCTTCTCCTCCTCTGAGGGCGAGTAAATGGGCAGATACTGAGAGAAAGAGAAAAGCACACTGAAGACGCGTCTGTGTGAATCAGCTCAAGTGAAGTCCATCCACGCAAACCGCAGCATTTAGCACAGTCTGTCCATGCTGGACTGCAGCTCACGCTAAAGCAGGTCACATCACCGCTACTGACATGCAGTGCCTCGTCCCACTTTACCACCATGTGTCTTGAGGAGAGCTGACAGACCATAACACCTAAAGAACCCAAATTTCGTTCATTCGTTCCAAGTTTGCAAATTACTTTTCTTTTTGCCCATTTTAATTTTTCTGGACTCTGTTTTTGGTTAAATTAAATTTCAGCAATCAAAAAGCATGTCTGGTCAAATACAATTTAACAATTGTATTTTTTTTTCTTTAATAATTTAAATAAACAATTGTTTTTATTAAATTGTAATCATCAAAAAGCAATTCAACCTACTTTATAAAACTTTCTTTATATTTGGAAAAAAATAGGGCTCTATGAATTATTATTATTTTTTTTTTTCTGTGTATTAGAATTTTTCTGGATTTATCATGTTTTAAAAATACATTAGTTAAAAAAAGAAAAAGAAAAACAGTAATAAACAAATGAAGGTATTAACAATTTAATGAATTTCTTAAAATGTAATCAAATGAAAATGATTGCAAACAAAGTGCTGCTCAACAGAGCTTTATTGTTAAAAATAAAACATGCGAGAAAATTGTGATAATCCTTAAAAGACAAAATGTGAAATGTGTTCATATAGAGATACGCAGACATGTGTCGTGTTTCAGTGTGTGTAGTAGAGCAAACACACACACAACATGCAGACTCACATTCACACAGCAGTGCTTTAATATTCACACACATTCATCCATATCACCATCTGATTAAGTGCACAGCCTGACTTTGAATCATTCTTCTAAAATTAGCCAAATTCCGTGACACTTCACTGTACACAATACACTCCATTTTTATGCCTAAATTCTGAATTTCTGTCTGCACTGAAGAAATCATAGGTCTCTATCCATACTGATGTGCTGAAAATAGGGTTGGGAATCAGAAAATCAATTCCAATTCCAGAATCAGATACTTAAGGTCAGGAGTCGGAAACTTGTTGTAAAATTAAAATTTCAGTTCCACCTATCAATTCCTGTGTGTGCATCTTTTATTTTCCGGTGTTGAAAAGGGGCTGTTAAAAATTTATTTGTCTTTGAATCATTCATTCAAGAGATTTGTTCAAAAACACTGATTCATCCAGTAATGAAAAAAAGTCAATCTTGAGTGGGTCGTTGAATCATCATATTAATAAATTCCATGAGACTTTGTTTAGCTGTCTTTTTTTTGTCTTCCAAATTGTGAGAGAACTACAATCTCCACAAAAATAAATAAATAAATAAAATCCAGAATCGTGCATCTCTTATTTTGTACACAAACAGCTCTTAATCGAGTCCAGTTTTCATGTAGCCGGCTGATTTTTGTGCATGGTATTCAGCAGCAATAAATGCTTTGCAAAAAGAGACACATAAATATTTTTGATATCTAAATGTTTGACTTCAATCGATAAGACAAAATCGATAGGCAGAATCAGAATCAGAATTGATCAAATTCAAATGATGCCCAGCCCTAGCTAAAAACCACTGCATGCACCTCACTGACCCTCACAACACCCAATCAAACACACACACACACACACATCTAGGCATGGGCTGATTACTGGTTTCAAGGTATACCGCGATTAGAAAATGTCACGGTTTCAAAACCACTAATATTTTCCATTATACCATTCCTGCGGTATGCGCTGTTTTCCTCAGAGACTGAAAGAGTAGGAATCCCTCAGAGTAACACTGACCCCTCCTCCTCCTGCTGGTGTGAGCGAGCGGTCAGTCACGTGTGTGTAGGATGACCCGGGTACACTTCACATTCAGCGTTACTTTCAGTCTCGCGCACAGCCACATCCTGAGCTCACATGCGCAGTACCACGGGATGACGAAAATAACGTAATGCCGACGGTGCGCGGATGGCTGAAATATACTTTGGCCTTTATGCGATCGGCAACCGGCCGTTTTTTGCCTTATTGCAACTCTCTGTTCTGGACTTGCACAAACTGCTTTGCAATGCAAACATTTTCCAAAATGTAATTTATGGTAAAATA